>NW_027476718.1:0-151872 GCF_051020955.1 Megalopta genalis | reverse complement strand
TGATTTAGCTTCAAATCAATGCGAAGTAGAAGGCTGATCTTCGAATCCATGCGAAGCAAATGGTTTAGCTTCAAATACTTTTGATACACTTGATTTAGCTTCAACAGCATGCGAAACAAACGAGTTAGCTTCAAATCCAAGCGAAACACATGATTTATCTTCAAATCAATGCGAATTAGAAGGGTTATCTTGGAATGCATGCGAAACGTATGATATAGCTTCAAATACTTGTGGTATACATGATTTAGCTTCAACAGCATGCGAAACAGACGAGTTAGCTTCAAATCCATGCGAAACACATGATTTAGCATCAAATCAATGCGAAGTAGAAAGCTGATCTTCGAATCCATGCGAAGCAAATGGTTTAGCTTCAAATACTTGTGATATACATGATTTAGCTTCAACTGCATGCGAAACAAACGAGTTAGCTTAAAATCCATGCGGAACACATGATTTAGCATCAAATCAATGCGAATTAGAAGGGTTATCGTCGAATTCATGCGAAACAAATGATATAGCTTCAAATACTTGTGATATACATGATTTAGCTTCAACAGCATCCGAAACAAACGAGTTAGATTCAAATCCATGCGAAACACATGATTTAGATTAAAATCAATGCGAAGTAGAAGGCTTATCGTCGAATCCATGCGAAGCAAATGGTTTAGCTTCAAATACTTTTGATACACTTGATTTAGCTTCAACAGCATGCGAAACAAACGAGTTAGCTTCAAATCCAAGCGAAACACATGATTTATCTTCAAATCAATGCGAATTAGAAGGGTTATCTTGGAATGCATGCGAAACGTATGATATAGCTTCAAATACTTGTGGTATACATGATTTAGCTTCAACAGCATGCGAAACAGACGAGTTAGCTTCAAATCCATGCGAAACACATGATTTAGCATCAAATCAATGCGAAGTAGAAAGCTGATCTTCGAATCCATGCGAAGCAAATGGTTTAGCTTCAAATACTTGTGATATACATGATTTAGCTTCAACTGCATGCGAAACAAACGAGTTAGCTTAAAATCCATGCGGAACACATGATTTAGCATCAAATCAATGCGAATTAGAAGGGTTATCGTCGAATTCATGCGAAACAAATGATATAGCTTCAAATACTTGTGATATACATGATTTAGCTTCAACAGCATCCGAAACAAACGAGTTAGATTCAAATCCATGCGAAACACATGATTTAGATTAAAATCAATGCGAAGTAGAAGGCTTATCGTCGAATCCATGCGAAACAAATGGTTTAGCTTCAAATACTTGTGTTATACATGATTTAGCTTCAACTGCATGCGATACAAACGAGTTAGCTTAAAATCCAAGCGAAACACATGATTTATCTTCAAATCAATGCGAATTAGAAGGGTTATCTTGGAATGCATGCGAAACGTATGATATAGCTTCAAATACTTGTGATATACATGATTTAGCTTCAACAGCATGCGAAACAGACGAGTTAGCTTCAAATCCATGCGAAACACATGATTTAGCATCAAATCAATGCGAAGTAGAAGGCTGATCTTCGAATCCATGCGAAGCAAATGGTTTAGCTTCAAATACTTGTGATATACATGATTTAGCTTCAACTGCATGCGAAACAAACGAGTTAGCTTCAAATCCTTGCGAAACACATGATTTAGCATCAAATCAATGCGAAGTGGAAGACTTATCTTCGAATCCACGCGAAAGGAATAGTTTAGCTTCAAATACTTGTGATATACATGATTCAGCTTCAACTGCATGCGAAACAAACGAGTTAGCTTTAAATCCATGCGAAACACATGATTTAGCATCAAATCAATGCGAATTAGAAGGGTTGTCTTGGAATCCATGCGAAACGTATGATATAGCTACAAATACTTGTGATATACATGATTTAGCTTCAACAGCATGCGAAAAGACGAGTTAGCTTAAAATCCATGCGAAACACATGATTTAGCTTCAAATCAATGCGAAGTAGGAGGCTTATCTTCGATCCCATGCGATACAAATGGTTTAGCTTCAAATACTTGTGATATACATGATTTAGCTTCAACAGCATGCGAAACAAACGAGTTAGCTTCAAATCCATTCGCAACACATGATTCAGCATCAAATCAATGCGAAGTAGAAGGCTGATCTTCGAATCCATGCGTAACAAATAGTTTAGCTGCAAATACTTGTGATATACATGATTTAGCTTCAACAGCATGCGAAACAAACGAGTTAGCTTCAAATCCATGCGAAACACATGATTTATCTTCAAATCTATGCGAATTAGAAGGGTTATCTTGGAATCCATGCGAAACGTATGATATAGCTTCAAATACTTGTGATATACATGATTTAGCTTCAACAGCATGCGAAACAAATGATTTATATTCAAATCCTAGCGAAACACATGATTTATCTTCAAATCTATGCGAAGTAGAAAGCTTAGCTTCAAAACCATAGGAATCAAATGGTTTAGCTTCAAATACTTGTGATATACATGATTTAGCTTCAACTGCATGCGATACAAACGAGTTAGCTTAAAATCCATGCGGAACACATGATTTAGCTTCAAATCAATGCGAAGTAGAAGGCTGATCTTCGAATCCATGCAAAGCAAATGGTTTAGCTTCAAATACTTTTGATACACTTGAGTTAGCTTCAACAGCATGCGAAACAAACGAGTTAGCTTCAAATCCTTGCGAAACACATGATTTAGCATCAAATCAATGCGAAGTGGAAGACTTATCTTCGAATCCATGCGAAACGAATAGTTTAGCTTCAAATACTTGTGATATACATGATTCAGCTTCAACTGCACGCGAAACAAACGAGTTAGCTTTAAATCCATGCGAAACACATGATTTAGATTAAAATCAATGCGAAGTAGAAGGCTTATCTTCGAATCCATGCGTAACAAATGGTTTAGCTGCAAATACTTGTGATATACATGATTTAGCTTCAACAGCATGCGAAACAAACGAGTTAGCTTCAAATCCATTCGAAACACATGATTTAGCATCAAATCAATGCGAAGAAGAAGGCTGATCTTCGAATCCATGCGTAACAAATGGTTTAGCTGCAAATACTTGTGATATACATGATTTAGCTTCAACAGCATGCGAAACAAACGAGTTAGCTTCAAATCCATGCGAAACACATGATTTAGATTCAAATCAATGCGAATTAGAAGGGTTATCTTGGAATCCATGCGAAACGTATGATATAGCTTCAAATACTTGTGATATACATGATTTAGCTCCAACAGCATGCGAAACAAACGAGTTAGCTTCAAATCCATGCGAAACACATGATTTAGATTAAAATCAATGCGAAGTAGAAGGCTTATCTTCGAATCCATGCGAAACAAATGGTTTAGCTTCAAATACTTGTGATATACATGATTTAGCTTCAACTGCATGCGATACAAACGAGTTAGCTTAAAATCCATGCGGAACACATGATTTAGCTTCAAATCAATGCGAAGTAGAAGGCTGATCTTCGAATCCATGCGAAGCAAATGGTTTAGCTTCAAATACTTTTGATACACTTGATTTAGCTTCAACAGCATGCGAAACAAACGAGTTAGCTTCAAATCCAAGCGAAACACATGATTTATCTTCAAATCAATGCGAATTAGAAGGGTTATCTTGGAATGCATGCGAAACGTATGATATAGCTTCAAATACTTGTGGTATACATGATTTAGCTTCAACAGCATGCGAAACAGACGAGTTAGCTTCAAATCCATGCGAAACACATGATTTAGCATCAAATCAATGCGAAGTAGAAAGCTGATCTTCGAATCCATGCGAAGCAAATGGTTTAGCTTCAAATACTTGTGATATACATGATTTAGCTTCAACTGCATGCGAAACAAACGAGTTAGCTTAAAATCCATGCGGAACACATGATTTAGCATCAAATCAATGCGAATTAGAAGGGTTATCGTCGAATTCATGCGAAACAAATGATATAGCTTCAAATACTTGTGATATACATGATTTAGCTTCAACAGCATCCGAAACAAACGAGTTAGATTCAAATCCATGCGAAACACATGATTTAGATTAAAATCAATGCGAAGTAGAAGGCTTATCGTCGAATCCATGCGAAGCAAATGGTTTAGCTTCAAATACTTTTGATACACTTGATTTAGCTTCAACAGCATGCGAAACAAACGAGTTAGCTTCAAATCCAAGCGAAACACATGATTTATCTTCAAATCAATGCGAATTAGAAGGGTTATCTTGGAATGCATGCGAAACGTATGATATAGCTTCAAATACTTGTGGTATACATGATTTAGCTTCAACAGCATGCGAAACAGACGAGTTAGCTTCAAATCCATGCGAAACACATGATTTAGCATCAAATCAATGCGAAGTAGAAAGCTGATCTTCGAATCCATGCGAAGCAAATGGTTTAGCTTCAAATACTTGTGATATACATGATTTAGCTTCAACTGCATGCGAAACAAACGAGTTAGCTTAAAATCCATGCGGAACACATGATTTAGCATCAAATCAATGCGAATTAGAAGGGTTATCGTCGAATTCATGCGAAACAAATGATATAGCTTCAAATACTTGTGATATACATGATTTAGCTTCAACAGCATCCGAAACAAACGAGTTAGATTCAAATCCATGCGAAACACATGATTTAGATTAAAATCAATGCGAAGTAGAAGGCTTATCGTCGAATCCATGCGAAACAAATGGTTTAGCTTCAAATACTTGTGTTATACATGATTTAGCTTCAACTGCATGCGATACAAACGAGTTAGCTTAAAATCCAAGCGAAACACATGATTTATCTTCAAATCAATGCGAATTAGAAGGGTTATCTTGGAATGCATGCGAAACGTATGATATAGCTTCAAATACTTGTGATATACATGATTTAGCTTCAACAGCATGCGAAACAGACGAGTTAGCTTCAAATCCATGCGAAACACATGATTTAGCATCAAATCAATGCGAAGTAGAAGGCTGATCTTCGAATCCATGCGAAGCAAATGGTTTAGCTTCAAATACTTGTGATATACATGATTTAGCTTCAACTGCATGCGAAACAAACGAGTTAGCTTCAAATCCTTGCGAAACACATGATTTAGCATCAAATCAATGCGAAGTGGAAGACTTATCTTCGAATCCACGCGAAAGGAATAGTTTAGCTTCAAATACTTGTGATATACATGATTCAGCTTCAACTGCATGCGAAACAAACGAGTTAGCTTTAAATCCATGCGAAACACATGATTTAGCATCAAATCAATGCGAATTAGAAGGGTTGTCTTGGAATCCATGCGAAACGTATGATATAGCTACAAATACTTGTGATATACATGATTTAGCTTCAACAGCATGCGAAAAGACGAGTTAGCTTAAAATCCATGCGAAACACATGATTTAGCTTCAAATCAATGCGAAGTAGGAGGCTTATCTTCGATCCCATGCGATACAAATGGTTTAGCTTCAAATACTTGTGATATACATGATTTAGCTTCAACAGCATGCGAAACAAACGAGTTAGCTTCAAATCCATTCGCAACACATGATTCAGCATCAAATCAATGCGAAGTAGAAGGCTGATCTTCGAATCCATGCGTAACAAATAGTTTAGCTGCAAATACTTGTGATATACATGATTTAGCTTCAACAGCATGCGAAACAAACGAGTTAGCTTCAAATCCATGCGAAACACATGATTTATCTTCAAATCTATGCGAATTAGAAGGGTTATCTTGGAATCCATGCGAAACGTATGATATAGCTTCAAATACTTGTGATATACATGATTTAGCTTCAACAGCATGCGAAACAAATGATTTATATTCAAATCCTAGCGAAACACATGATTTATCTTCAAATCTATGCGAAGTAGAAAGCTTAGCTTCAAAACCATAGGAATCAAATGGTTTAGCTTCAAATACTTGTGATATACATGATTTAGCTTCAACTGCATGCGATACAAACGAGTTAGCTTAAAATCCATGCGGAACACATGATTTAGCTTCAAATCAATGCGAAGTAGAAGGCTGATCTTCGAATCCATGCAAAGCAAATGGTTTAGCTTCAAATACTTTTGATACACTTGAGTTAGCTTCAACAGCATGCGAAACAAACGAGTTAGCTTCAAATCCTTGCGAAACACATGATTTAGCATCAAATCAATGCGAAGTGGAAGACTTATCTTCGAATCCATGCGAAACGAATAGTTTAGCTTCAAATACTTGTGATATACATGATTCAGCTTCAACTGCACGCGAAACAAACGAGTTAGCTTTAAATCCATGCGAAACACATGATTTAGATTAAAATCAATGCGAAGTAGAAGGCTTATCTTCGAATCCATGCGAAACAAATGGTTTAGCTTCAAATACTTGTGATATACATGATTCTGCTTCAACTGCATGCGAAAAAAACGAGTTAGCTTTAAATCCATGCGAAAGACATGATTTAGATTAAAATCAATGCGAAGTAGAAGGCTTATCTTCGAATCCATGCGAAACAAATGGTTTAGCTTCAAATACTTGTGATATACATGATTCAGCTTCAACTGCATGCGAAACAAACGAGTTAGCTTTAAATCCATGCGAAACACATGATTTAGCATCAAATCAATGCGAATTAGAAGGGTTGTCTTGGAATCCATGCGAAACGTATGATATAGCTACAAATACTTGTGATATACATGATTTAGCTTCAACAGCATGCGAAAAGACGAGTTAGCTTAAAATCCATGCGAAACACATGATTTAGCTTCAAATCAATGCGAAGTAGGAGGCTTATCTTCGATCCCATGCGATACAAATGGTTTAGCTTCAAATACTTGTGATATACATGATTTAGCTTCAACAGCATGCGAAACAAACGAGTTAGCTTCAAATCCATTCGCAACACATGATTCAGCATCAAATCAATGCGAAGTAGAAGGCTGATCTTCGAATCCATGCGTAACAAATAGTTTAGCTGCAAATACTTGTGATATACATGATTTAGCTTCAACAGCATGCGAAACAAACGAGTTAGCTTCAAATCCATGCGAAACACATGATTTATCTTCAAATCTATGCGAATTAGAAGGGTTATCTTGGAATCCATGCGAAACGTATGATATAGCTTCAAATACTTGTGATATACATGATTTAGCTTCAACAGCATGCGAAACAAATGATTTATATTCAAATCCTAGCGAAACACATGATTTATCTTCAAATCTATGCGAAGTAGAAAGCTTAGCTTCAAAACCATAGGAATCAAATGGTTTAGCTTCAAATACTTGTGATATACATGATTTAGCTTCAACTGCATGCGATACAAACGAGTTAGCTTAAAATCCATGCGGAACACATGATTTAGCTTCAAATCAATGCGAAGTAGAAGGCTGATCTTCGAATCCATGCAAAGCAAATGGTTTAACTTCAAATACTTTTGATACACTTGAGTTAGCTTCAACAGCATGCGAAACAAACGAGTTAGCTTCAAATCCTTGCGAAACACATGATTTAGCATCAAATCAATGCGAAGTGGAAGACTTATCTTCGAATCCATGCGAAACGAATAGTTTAGCTTCAAATACTTGTGATATACATGATTCAGCTTCAACTGCACGCGAAACAAACGAGTTAGCTTTAAATCCATGCGAAACACATGATTTAGATTAAAATCAATGCGAAGTAGAAGGCTTATCTTCGATTCCATGCGAAACAAATGGTTTAGCTTCAAATACTTGTGATATACATGATTCTGCTTCAACTGCATGCGAAAAAAACGAGTTAGCTTTAAATCCATGCGAAAGACATGATTTAGATTAAAATCAATGCGAAGTAGAAGGCTTATCTTCGAATCCATGCGAAACAAATGGTTTAGCTTCAAATACTTGTGATATACATGATTTAGCTACAACTGCATGCGAAACAAACGAGTTAGCTTCAAATCCATGCGAAACACATGATTTAGCTTCAAATGAATGCGAAGTAGGAGGCTTATCTTCGAATCCATGCGAAACAAACGGATTAGCTTCTTATACTTGTGATATACATGATTTAGCTTCAACGGAATGCGAAATAAACGAGTTAGATTCAAATCCATGCGAAACACATGATTTAGCTTCAAATCAATGCGAAGTAGAAGGCTGATCTTCGAATAAATGCGTAACAAATGGTTTAGCTGCAAATACTTGTGATTACATGATTTAGCTTCAACAGCATGCGAAATAAACGAGTTAGCTTCAAATCCATGCGAAACACATGATTTAGATTCAAATCAATGCGAATTAGAAGGGTTATCTTGGAATCCATGCGAAACGTATGATATAGCTTCTTATACTTGTGATATACATGATTTAGCTTCAACAGCATGCGAAATAAACGAGTTAGATTCAAATCCATGCGAAACACATGATTTAGCATCAAATCAATGCTAAGTAGAAGGCTGATCTTCGAATCCATGCGTAACAAATGGTTTAGTTTCAAATACTTGTGATCTACATGATTTAGCTTCAACAGCATGCGAAACAAACGAGTTAGCTTCAAATCCATGCGAAACACATGATTTAGCTTCAAATCAATGCGAATTAGAAGGGTTGTCTTGGAATCCATGCGAAACGTATGATATAGCTTCAAATACTTGTGATATACATGATTTAGCTTTAACAGCATGCGAAAAAAAACGAGTTATTTTCAAAACCAAGCGAAACACATGATTTAGCCTCAAATCAATGCGAAGTAGAAGGCTTAGCTTCGAATAAATGCGAAACAAATGGTTTAGCTTCTTATACTTGTGATATACATGATTTAGCTTCAACAGCATGCGAAATAAACGAGTTAGATTCAAATCCATGCGAAACACATGATTTAGCTTCAAATCAATGCGAAGTAGAAGGCTGATCTTCGAATAAATGCGTAACAAATGGTTTAGCTGCAAATACTTGTGATTACATGATTTAGCTTCAACAGCATGCGAAATAAACGAGTTAGCTTCAAATCCATGCGAAACACATGATTTAGATTCAAATCAATGCGAATTAGAAGGGTTATCTTGGAATCCATGCGAAACGTATGATATAGCTTCTTATACTTGTGATATACATGATTTAGCTTCAACAGCATGCGATGCAAACGAGTTAGCTTCAAATCCATGCGAAACACATGATTTAGCTTCAAATCAATGCGAAGTAGAAGGCTGATCTTCGAATCCATGCGAAGCAAATGGTTTAGCTTCAAATACTTGTGATATACATGATTTAGCTTCAACAGCATGCGAAACAAACGAGTTAGATTCAAATCCATGCGAAACACATGATTTAGCTTCAAATCAATGCGAAGTAGAAGGCTGATCTTCGAATCCATGCGAAGCAAATGGTTTAGCTTCAAATACTTGTGATATACATGATTTAGCTTCAACAGCATGCGAAACAAACGAGTTAGATTCAAATCCATGCGAAACACATGATTTAGCATCAAATCAATGCTAAGTAGAAGGCTGATCTTCGAATCCATGCGTAACAAATGGTTTAGTTTCAAATACTTGTGATCTACATGATTTAGCTTCAACAGCATGCGAAACAAACGAGTTAGCTTCAAATCCATGCGAAACACATGATTTAGCTTCAAATCAATGCGAATTAGAAGGGTTGTCTTGGAATCCATGCGAAACGTATGATATAGCTTCAAATACTTGTGATATACATGATTTAGCTTTAACAGCATGCGAAAAAAAACGAGTTATTTTCAAAACCAAGCGAAACACATGATTTAGCCTCAAATCAATGCGAAGTAGAAGGCTTAGCTTCGAATAAATGCGAAACAAATGGTTTAGCTTCTTATACTTGTGATATACATGATTTAGCTTCAACAGCATGCGAAATAAACGAGTTAGATTCAAATCCATGCGAAACACATGATTTAGCTTCAAATCAATGCGAAGTAGAAGGCTGATCTTCGAATAAATGCGTAACAAATGGTTTAGCTGCAAATACTTGTGATTACATGATTTAGCTTCAACAGCATGCGAAATAAACGAGTTAGCTTCAAATCCATGCGAAACACATGATTTAGATTCAAATCAATGCGAATTAGAAGGGTTATCTTGGAATCCATGCGAAACGTATGATATAGCTTCTTATACTTGTGATATACATGATTTAGCTTCAACAGCATGCGATGCAAACGAGTTAGCTTCAAATCCATGCGAAACACATGATTTAGCTTCAAATCAATGCGAAGTAGAAGGCTGATCTTCGAATCCATGCGAAGCAAATGGTTTAGCTTCAAATACTTGTGATATACATGATTTAGCTTCAACAGCATGCGAAACAAACGAGTTAGATTCAAATCCATGCGAAACACATGATTTAGCTTCAAATCAATGCGAAGTAGAAGGCTGATCTTCGAATCCATGCGAAGCAAATGGTTTAGCTTCAAATACTTGTGATATACATGATTTAGCTTCAACAGCATGCGAAACAAACGAGTTAGATTCAAATCCATGCGAAACACATGATTTAGCATCAAATCAATGCTAAGTAGAAGGCTGATCTTCGAATCCATGCGTAACAAATGGTTTAGTTTCAAATACTTGTGATCTACATGATTTAGCTTCAACAGCATGCGAAACAAACGAGTTAGCTTCAAATCCATGCGAAACACATGATTTAGCTTCAAATCAATGCGAATTAGAAGGGTTGTCTTGGAATCCATGCGAAACGTATGATATAGCTTCAAATACTTGTGATATACATGATTTAGCTTTAACAGCATGCGAAAAAAAACGAGTTATTTTCAAAACCAAGCGAAACACATGATTTAGCCTCAAATCAATGCGAAGTAGAAGGCTTAGCTTCGAATAAATGCGAAACAAATGGTTTAGCTTCTTATACTTGTGATATACATGATTTAGCTTCAACAGCATGCGAAATAAACGAGTTAGATTCAAATCCATGCGAAACACATGATTTAGCTTCAAATCAATGCGAAGTAGAAGGCTGATCTTCGAATAAATGCGTAACAAATGGTTTAGCTGCAAATACTTGTGATTACATGATTTAGCTTCAACAGCATGCGAAATAAACGAGTTAGCTTCAAATCCATGCGAAACACATGATTTAGATTCAAATCAATGCGAATTAGAAGGGTTATCTTGGAATCCATGCGAAACGTATGATATAGCTTCTTATACTTGTGATATACATGATTTAGCTTCAACAGCATGCGAAATAAACGAGTTTGATTCAAATCCATGCGAAACACATGATTTAGCTTCAAATCAATGCGAAGTAGAAGGGTTATCTTCGTATCGATGCGAAACAAATGGTTTAGCTGCAAATACTTGTGATATACGTGATTTAGCTTCAACTGTATGCGAAACAAACGAGTTAGCTTCAAATCCATGCGAAACACATGATTTAGCTTCAAATCAATGCGAAGTAGAAGGCTGATCTTCGAATCCATGCGTAACAAATGGTTTAGCTTCAAATACTTGTGATATACATGATTTAGCTTCAACAGCATGCGAAACAAATGGTTTAGCTTCAAATACTTGTGATATACATGATTTAGCACCAAATCAATGCGAAGTAGAAGGCTGATCTTCGAATCCATGCGAAGCAAATGGTTTAGCTTCAAATACTTGTGATATACATGATTTAGCTTCAACAGCATGCGAAACAAATGATTTATATTCAAATCCAAGCGAAACACATGATTTATCTTCAAATCTATGCGAAGTAGAAAGCTTAGCTTCAAAACCATAGGAATCAAATGGTTTAGCTTCAAATACATGTGATATACATGATTTAGCTTCAACTGCATGCGATACAAACGAGTTAGCTTCAAATCTATGCGAAACACATGATTTAGCTTCAAATCAATGCGAAGTAGAAGGGTTATCTTCGAATCCATGCGAAACAAATTGTTTAGCTTCAAATACTTTTGATACACTTGAGTTAGCTTCAACAGCATGCGAAACAAACGAGTTAGCTTCAAATCCTTGCGAAACACATGATTTAGCATCAAATCAATGCGAAGTGGAAGACTTATCTTCGAATCCATGCGAAACGAATAGTTTAGCTTCAAATACTTGTGATATACATGATTCAGCTTCAACTGCATGCGAAACAAACGAGTTAGCTTTAAATCCATGCGAAACACATGATTTAGATTAAAATCAATGCGAAGTAGAAGGCTTATCTTCGAATCCATGCGAAACAAATGGTTTAGCTTCAAATACTTGTGATATACATGATTCTGCTTCAACTGCATGCGAAAAAAACGAGTTAGCTTTAAATCCATGCGAAAGACATGATTTAGATTAAAATCAATGCGAAGTAGAAGGCTTATCTTCGAATCCATGCGAAACAAATGGTTTAGCTTCAAATACTTGTGATATACATGATTTAGCTACAACTGCATGCGAAACAAACGAGTTAGCTTCAAATCCATGCGAAACACATGATTTAGCTTCAAATCAATGCGAAGTAGGAGGCTTATCTTCGAATCCATGCGAAACAAACGGATTAGCTTCTTATACTTGTGATATACATGATTTAGCTTCAACAGAATGCGAAATAAACGAGTTAGATTCAAATCCATGCGAAACACATGATTTAGCTTCAAATCAATGCGAAGTAGAAGGCTGATCTTCGAATAAATGCGTAACAAATGGTTTAGCTGCAAATACTTGTGATTACATGATTTAGCTTCAACAGCATGCGAAATAAACGAGTTAGCTTCAAATCCATGCGAAACACATGATTTAGATTCAAATCAATGCGAATTAGAAGGGTTATCTTGGAATCCATGCGAAACGTATGATATAGCTTCTTATACTTGTGATATACATGATTTAGCTTCAACAGCATGCGAAATAAACGAGTTAGATTCAAATCCATGCGAAACACATGATTTAGCTTCAAATCAATGCGAAGTAGAAGGGTTATCTTCGTATCGATGCGAAACAAATGGTTTAGCTGCAAATACTTGTGATATACGTGATTTAGCTTCAACTGTATGCGAAACAAACGAGTTAACTTCGAATCCATGCGAAACGAATAGTTTAGCTTCAAATACTTGTGATATACATGATTCAGCTTCAACTGCATGCGAAACAAACGAGTTAGATTTAAATCCATGCGAAACACATGATTTAGATTAAAATCAATGCGAAGTAGAAGGCTTATCTTCGAATCCATGCGAAACAAATGGTTTAGCTTCAAATACTTGTGATATACATGATTTAGCTACAACTGCATGCGAAAAAAACGAGTTAGCTTCAAAACCAAGCGAAACACATGATTTAGCCTCAAATCAATGCGAAGTAGAAGGCTTAGCTTCGAATAAATGCGAAACAAATGGTTTAGCTTCAAATACTTGTGATATATATGATTTAGCTTCAACAGCATGTGATGCAAACGAGTTAGCTTCAAATCCATGCGAAACACATGATTTAGCTTCAAATCAATGCGAAGTAGAAGGCTGATCTTCGAATCCATGCGAAGCAAATGGTTTAGCTTCAAATACTTGTGATATACATGATTTAGCTTCAACAGCATGCGAAACAAACGAGTTAGATTCAAATCCATGCGAAACACATGATTTAGCATCAAATCAATGCTAAGTAGAAGGCTGATCTTCGAATCCATGCGTAACAAATGGTTTAGTTTCAAATACTTGTGATCTACATGATTTAGCTTCAACAGCATGCGAAACAAACGAGTTAGCTTCAAATCCATGCGAAACACATGATTTAGCTTCAAATCAATGCGAATTAGAAGGGTTGTCTTGGAATCCATGCGAAACGTATGATATAGCTTCAAATACTTGTGATATACATGATTTAGCTTTAACAGCATGCGAAAAAAACGAGTTATTTTCAAATCGAAGCGAAACACATGCTTTAGCCTCAAATCAATGCGAAGTAGAAGGCTTAGCTTCGAATAAATGCGAAACAAATGGTTTATCTTCTTATACTTGTGATATACATGATTTAGCTTCAACAGCATGCGAAATAAACGAGTTAGATTCAAATCCATGCGAAACACATGATTTAGCTTCAAATCAATGCGAAGTAGAAGGCTGATCTTCGAATCCATGCGTAACAAATGGTTTAGCTGCAAATACGTGTGATTACATGATTTAGCATCAACAGCATGCGAAATAAACGAGTTAGCTTCAAATCCATGCGAAACACATGATTTAGATTAAAATCAATGCGAAGTAGAAGGCTTATCTTCGAATCCATGCGAAACAAATGGTTTAGCTGCAAATACTTGTGATATACGTGATTTAGCTTCAACTGCATGCGAAACAAACGAGTTAAATTCGAATCCATGCGTAACGAATAGTTTAGCTTCAAATACTTGTGATGTACGTGATTTAGCTTCAACTGCATGCGATACAAACGGGTTAGTTTAAAATCCATGCGGAAGACATGATTTAGCTTCAAATCAATGCGAAGTAGAAGGCTGATCTTCGAATCCATGCGAAGCAAATGGTTTAGCTTCAAATACTTTTGATACACTTGATTTAGCTTCAACAGCATGCGAAACAAACGAGTTAGCTTCAAATCCAAGCGAAACACATGATTTATCTTCAAATTAATGCGAATTAGAAGGGTTATCTTGGAATGCATGCGAAACGTATGATATAGCTTCAAATCCTTGTGATATACATGATTTAGTTTCAACAGCATGCGAAACAGACGAGTTAACTTGAAATCCATGCGAAACACATGATTTAGCATCAAATCAATGCTAAGTAGAAGGCTGATCTTCGAATCCATGCGTAACAAATGGTTTAGCTTCAAATACTTGTGACATACATGATTTATCTTCAACAGCATGCGAAACAAACGAGTTATCTTCAAATCCATGCGAAACACATGATTTAGATTCAAATCAATGCGAATTAGAAGGGTTATCTTGGAATCCATGCGAAACGTATGATATAGCTTCAAATACTTGTGATATACATGATTTAGCTTCAACAGCATGCGAAACAAACGAGTTAGCTTGAAATCCATGCGAAACACATGATTTAGCATCAAATCAATGCGAAGTGGAAGGCTTATCTTCGAATCCATGCGAAACGAATAGTTTAGCTTCAAATACTTGTGATATACATGATTCAGCTTCAACTGCATGCGAAACAAACGAGTTAGCTTCAAATCCATGCGAAACACATGATTTAGATTAAAATCAATGCGAAGTAGAAGGCTGATCTTCGAATCCATGCGAAGCAAATGGTTTAGCTTCAAATACTTGTGATACACTTGAGTTAGCTTCAAATGCAGGCGAAACAAACGATTTAGCTTCAAATCCTTTCGAAACACATGGTTTAGTATCAAATCAATGCGAAGCAGAAGGCTTAACTTCAAATCCATGCGAAACACATAATTTAGCTTCAAATAAACGCCATGTAGGAGGCTGATCTTCGAATCCATGCGTAACAAATGGTTTAGCTTCAAATACTTGTGACATACATGATTTATCTTCAACAGCATGCGAAACAAACGAGTTATCTTCAAATCCATGCGAAACACATGATTTAGATTCAAATCAATGCGAATTAGAAGGGATATCTTGGAATCCATGCGAAACGTATGATATAGCTTCAAATACTTGTGATATACATGATTTAGCTTCAACAGCATGCGAAACAAACGAGTTAGCTTGAAATCCATGCGAAACACATGATTTAGCATCAAATCAATGCGAAGTGGAAGGCTTATCTTCGAATCCATGCGAAACGAATAGTTTAGCTTCAAATACTTGTGATATACATGATTCAGCTTCAACTGCATGCGAAACAAACGAGTTAGCTTCAAATCCATGCGAAACACATGATTTAGATTAAAATCAATGCGAAGTAGAAGGCTGATCTTCGAATCCATGCGAAGCAAATGGTTTAGCTTCAAATACTTGTGATACACTTGAGTTAGCTTCAAATGCAGGCGAAACAAACGATTTAGCTTCAAATCCTTTCGAAACACATGGTTTAGTATCAAATCAATGCGAAGCAGAAGGCTTAACTTCAAATCCATGCAAAAGACATGATTTACCTTCAAATCAATGCAAATTAGGAGACTGATCTTCGAATCCATGCGAAACAAATGGCTCATGCTCAAATACTTGTGTTATACATGATTTAGCTTCAACAGTATGCGAAACAAACGACTTAGCTTCAAATCCTAGCGATAGACATGATTTAGCTTCAAATCAATGCGAAGAAGAAGGCTTACCTTCGAATCCATGCGAAACAAATGGTTTAGCTTCAAACACTTGTGATATACATGATTTACATTCAACAGCAAGAGAAACAAACGAGTTAGCTTCAAATCCATGCGAAACACATGATTTAGCTTCAAATCAATGCGAAGTAGAAGGCTGATCTTCGAATAAATGCGTAACAAATGGTTTAGCTGCAAATACTTGTGATTACATGATTTAGCTTCAACAGCATGCGAAATAAACGAGTTAGCTTCAAATCCATGCGAAACACATGATTTAGATTCAAATCAATGCGAATTAGAAGGGTTATCTTGGAATCCATGCGAAACGTATGATATAGCTTCTTATACTTGTGATATACATGATTTAGCTTCAACAGCATGCGAAATAAACGAGTTAGATTCAAATCCATGCGAAACACATGATTTAGCTTCAAATCAATGCGAAGTAGAAGGGTTATCTTCGTATCGATGCGAAACAAATGGTTTAGCTGCAAATACTTGTGATATACGTGATTTAGCTTCAACTGTATGCGAAACAAACGAGTTAGCTTCAAATCCATGCGAAACACATGATTTAGCTTCAAATCAATGCGATGTAGAAGGCTGATCTTCGAATCCATGCGTAACAAATGGTTTAGCTTCAAATACTTGTGATATACATGATTTAGCTTCAACAGCATGCGAAACAAATGGTTTAGCTTCAAATACTTGTGATATACATGATTTAGCACCAAATCAATGCGAAGTAGAAGGCTGATCTTCGAATCCATGCGAAGCAAATGGTTTAGCTTCAAATACTTGTGATATACATGATTTAGCTTCAACAGCATGCGAAACAAATGATTTATATTCAAATCCAAGCGAAACACATGATTTATCTTCAAATCTATGCGAAGTAGAAAGCTTAGCTTCAAAACCATAGGAATCAAATGGTTTAGCTTCAAATACTTGTGATATACATGATTTAGCTTCAACTGCATGCGATACAAACGAGTTAGCTTCAAATCTATGCGAAACACATGATTTAGCTTCAAATCAATGCGAAGTAGAAGGGTTATCTTCGAATCCATGCGAAACAAATTGTTTAGCTTCAAATACTTTTGATACACTTGAGTTAGCTTCAACAGCATGCGAAACAAACGAGTTAGCTTCAAATCCTTGCGAAACACATGATTTAGCATCAAATCAATGCGAAGTGGAAGACTTATCTTCGAATCCATGCGAAACGAATAGTTTAGCTTCAAATACTTGTGATATACATGATTCAGCTTCAACTGCATGCGAAACAAACGAGTTAGCTTTAAATCCATGCGAAACACATGATTTAGATTAAAATCAATGCGAAGTAGAAGGCTTATCTTCGAATCCATGCGAAACAAATGGTTTAGCTTCAAATACTTGTGATATACATGATTCTGCTTCAACTGCATGCGAAAAAAACGAGTTAGCTTTAAATCCATGCGAAAGACATGATTTAGATTAAAATCAATGCGAAGTAGAAGGCTTATCTTCGAATCCATGCGAAACAAATGGTTTAGCTTCAAATACTTGTGATATACATGATTTAGCTACAACTGCATGCGAAACAAACGAGTTAGCTTCAAATCCATGCGAAACACATGATTTAGCTTCAAATCATGCGAAGTAGGAGGCTTATCTTCGAATCCATGCGAAACAAACGGATTAGCTTCTTATACTTGTGATATACATGATTTAGCTTCAACAGAATGCGAAATAAACGAGTTAGATTCAAATCCATGCGAAACACATGATTTAGCTTCAAATCAATGCGAAGTAGAAGGCTGATCTTCGAATAAATGCGTAACAAATGGTTTTAGCTGCAAATACTTGTGATTACATGATTTAGCTTCAACAGCATGCGAAATAAACGAGTTAGCTTCAAATCCATGCGAAACACATGATTTAGCTTCAAATCAATGCGAAGTAGAAGGGTTACCTTCGTATCGATGCGAAACAAATGGTTTAGCTGCAAATACTTGTGATATACGTGATTTAGCTTCAACTGTATGCGAAACAAACGAGTTAACTTCGAATCCATGCGAAACGAATAGTTTAGCTTCAAATACTTGTGATATACATGATTCAGCTTCAACTGCATGCGAAACAAACGAGTTAGATTTAAATCCATGCGAAACACATGATTTAGATTAAAATCAATGCGAAGTAGAAGGCTTATCTTCGAATCCATGCGAAACAAATGGTTTAGCTTCAAATACTTGTGATATACATGATTTAGCTACAACTGCATGCGAAAAAAACGAGTTAGCTTCAAAACCAAGCGAAACACATGATTTAGCCTCAAATCAATGCGAAGTAGAAGGCTTAGCTTCGAATAAATGCGAAACAAATGGTTTAGCTTCAAATACTTGTGATATATATGATTTTAGCTTCAACAGCATGCGATGCAAACGAGTTAGCTTCAAATCCATGCGAAACACATGATTTAGCTTCAAATCAATGCGAAGTAGAAGGCTGATCTTCGAATCCATGCGAAGCAAATGGTTTAGCTTCAAATACTTGTGATATACATGATTTAGCTTCAACAGCATGCGAAACAAACGAGTTAGATTCAAATCCATGCGAAACACATGATTTAGCATCAAATCAATGCTAAGTAGAAGGCTGATCTTCGAATCCATGCGTAACAAATGGTTTAGTTTCAAATACTTGTGATCTACATGATTTAGCTTCAACAGCATGCGAAACAAACGAGTTAGCTTCAAATCCATGCGAAACACATGATTTAGCTTCAAATCAATGCGAATTAGAAGGGTTGTCTTGGAATCCATGCGAAACGTATGATATAGCTTCAAATACTTGTGATATACATGATTTAGCTTTAACAGCATGCGAAAAAAACGAGTTATTTTCAAAACGAAGCGAAACACATGATTTAGCCTCAAATCAATGCGAAGTAGAAGGCTTAGCTTCGAATAAATGCGAAACAAATGGTTTATCTTCTTATACTTGTGATATACATGATTTAGCTTCAACAGCATGCGAAATAAACGAGTTAGATTCAAATCCATGCGAAACACATGATTTAGCTTCAAATCAATGCGAAGTAGAGGCTGATCTTCGAATCCATGCGTAACAAATGGTTTAGCTTCAAATACTTGTGACATACATGATTTATCTTCAACAGCATGCGAAACAAACGAGTTATCTTCAAATCCATGCGAAACACATGATTTAGATTCAAATCAATGCGAATTAGAAGGGTTATCTTGGAATCCATGCGAAACGTATGATATAGCTTCAAATACTTGTGATATACATGATTTAGCTTCAACAGCATGCGAAACAAACGAGTTAGCTTGAAATCCATGCGAAACACGTGATTTAGCATCAAATCAATGCGAAGTGGAAGGCTTATCTTCGAATCCATGCGAAACGAATAGTTTAGCTTCAAATACTTGTGATATACATGATTCAGCTTCAACTGCATGCGAAACAAACGAGTTAGCTTCAAATCCATGCGAAACACATGATTTAGATTAAAATCAATGCGAAGTAGAAGGCTGATCTTCGAATCCATGCGAAGCAAATGGTTTAGCTTCAAATACTTGTGATACACTTGAGTTAGCTTCAAATGCAGGCGAAACAAACGATTTAGCTTCAAATCCTTTCGAAACACATGGTTTAGTATCAAATCAATGCGAAGCAGAAGGCTTAACTTCAAATCCATGCGAAACACATGATTTAGCTTCAAATAAACGCCATGTAGGAGGCTGATCTTCGAATCCATGCGAAACAAATGGCTCACGCTCAAATACTTGTGTTATACTTGATTTAGCTTCAACTGCATGCGAAACAAACACGTTAGCTTCAAATCCATGCGAAACACATGATTTAGATTAAAATCAATGCGAAGTAGAAGGCTGATCTTCGAATCCATGCGAAGCAAATGGTTTAGCTTCAAATACTTGTGATACACTTGAGTTAGCTTCAAATTGCAGGCGAAACAAACGATTTCGCTTCAAAATCCTTTCGAAACACATGGTTTAGTATCAAATCAATGCGAAGCAGAAGGCTTAGCTTCAAATCCATGCGAAACACATGATTTAGCTTCAAATAAACGCGATGTAGGAGGCTGATCTTCGAATCCATGCGTAACAAATGGTTTAGCTTCAAATACTTGTGACATACATGATTTATCTTCAACAGCATGCGAAACAAACGAGTTATCTTCAAATCCATGCGAAACACATGATTTAGATTCAAATCAATGCGAATTAGAAGGGTTATCTTGGAATCCATGCGAAACGTATGATATAGCTTCAAATACTTGTGATATACATGATTTAGCTTCAACAGCATGCGAAACAAACGAGTTAGCTTGAAATCCATGCGAAACACATGATTTAGCATCAAATCAATGCGAAGTGGAAGGCTTATCTTCGAATCCATGCGAAACGAATAGTTTAGCTTCAAATACTTGTGATATACATGATTCAGCTTCAACTGCATGCGAAACAAACGAGTTAGCTTCAAATCCATGCGAAAACACATGATTTAGATTAAAATCAATGCGAAGTAGAAGGCTGATCTTCGAATCCATGCGAAGCAAATGGTTTAGCTTCAAATACTTGTGATACACTTGAGTTAGCTTCAAATGCAGGCGAAACAAACGATTTAGCTTCAAATCCTTTCGAAACACATGGTTTAGTATCAAATCAATGCGAAGCAGAAGGCTTAGCTTCAAATCCATGCGAAACACATGATTTAGCTTCAAATAAACGCGATGTAGGAGGCTGATCTTTCGAATCCATGCGAAACAAATGGCTCACGCTCAAATACTTGTGTTATACTTGATTTAGCTTCAACAGCATGCGAAATAAACGAGTTAGATTCAAATCCATGCGAAACACATGATTTAGCTTCAAATCAATGCGAAGTAGAAGGGTTATCTTCGTATCGATGCGAAACAAATGGTTTAGCTGCAAATACTTGTGATATACGTGATTTAGCTTCAACTGTATGCGAAACAAACGAGTTAGCTTCAAATCCATGCGAAACACATGATTTAGCTTCAAATCAATGCGATGTAGAAGGCTGATCTTCGAATCCATGCGTAACAAATGGTTTAGCTTCAAATACTTGTGATATACATGATTTAGCTTCAACAGCATGCGAAACAAATGGTTAGCTTCAAATACTTGTGATATACATGATTTAGCACCAAATCAATGCGAAGTAGAAGGCTGATCTTCGAATCCATGCGAAGCAAATGGTTTAGCTTCAAATACTTGTGATATACATGATTTAGCTTCAACAGCATGCGAAACAAATGATTTATATTCAAATCCAAGCGAAACACATGATTTATCTTCAAATCTATGCGAAGTAGAAAGCTTAGCTTCAAAACCATAGGAATCAAATGGTTTAGCTTCAAATACTTGTGATATACATGATTTAGCTTCAACTGCATGCGATACAAACGAGTTAGCTTCAAATCTATGCGAAACACATGATTTAGCTTCAAATCAATGCGAAGTAGAAGGGTTATCTTCGAATCCATGCGAAACAAATTGTTTAGCTTCAAATACTTTTGATACACTTGAGTTAGCTTCAACAGCATGCGAAACAAACGAGTTAGCTTCAAATCCTTGCGAAACACATGATTTAGCATCAAATCAATGCGAAGTGAAGACTTATCTTCGAATCCATGCGAAACGAATAGTTTAGCTTCAAATACTTGTGATATACATGATTCAGCTTCAACTGCATGCGAAACAAACGAGTTAGCTTTAAATCCATGCGAACACATGATTTAGATTAAAATCAATGCGAAGTAGAAGGCTTATCTTCGAATCCATGCGAAACAAATGGTTTAGCTTCAAATACTTGTGATATACATGATTCTGCTTCAACTGCATGCGAAAAAAAACGAGTTAGCTTTAAATCCATGCGAAAGACATGATTTAGATTAAAATCAATGCGAAGTAGAAGGCTTATCTTCGAATCCATGCGAAACAAATGGTTTAGCTTCAAATACTTGTGATATACATGATTTAGCTACAACTGCATGCGAAACAAACGAGTTAGCTTCAAATCCATGCGAAACACATGATTTAGCTTCAAATCAATGCGAAGTAGGAGGCTTATCTTCGAATCCATGCGAAACAAACGGATTAGCTTCTTATACTTGTGATATACATGATTTAGCTTCAACAGAATGCGAAATAAACGAGTTAGATTCAAATCCATGCGAAACACATGATTTAGCTTCAAATCAATGCGAAGTAGAAGGCTGATCTTCGAATAAATGCGTAACAAATGGTTTAGCTGCAAATACTTGTGATTACATGATTTAGCTTCAACAGCATGCGAAATAAACGAGTTAGCTTCAAATCCATGCGAAACACATGATTTAGCTTCAAATCAATGCGAAGTAGAAGGGTTACCTTCGTATCGATGCGAAACAAATGGTTTAGCTGCAAATACTTGTGATATACGTGATTTAGCTTCAACTGTATGCGAAACAAACGAGTTAACTTCGAATCCATGCGAAACGAATAGTTTAGCTTCAAATACTTGTGATATACATGATTCAGCTTCAACTGCATGCGAAACAAACGAGTTAGATTTAAATCCATGCGAAACACATGATTTAGATTAAAATCAATGCGAAGTAGAAGGCTTATCTTCGAATCCATGCGAAACAAATGGTTTAGCTTCAAATACTTGTGATATACATGATTTAGCTACAACTGCATGCGAAAAAAACGAGTTAGCTTCAAACCAAGCGAAACACATGATTTAGCCTCAAATCAATGCGAAGTAGAAGGCTTAGCTTCGAATAAATGCGAAACAAATGGTTTAGCTTCAAATACTTGTGATATATATGATTTAGCTTCAACAGCATGCGATGCAAACGAGTTAGCTTCAAATCCATGCGAAACACATGATTTAGCTTCAAATCAATGCGAAGTAGAAGGCTGATCTTCGAATCCATGCGAAGCAAATGTTTAGCTTCAAATACTTGTGATATACATGATTTAGCTTCAACAGCATGCGAAACAAAACGAGTTAGATTCAAATCCATGCGAAACACATGATTTAGCATCAAATCAATGCTAAGTAGAAGGCTGATCTTCGAATCCATGCGTAACAAATGGTTTAGTTTCAAATACTTGTGATCTACATGATTTAGCTTCAACAGCATGCGAAACAAACGAGTTAGCTTCAAATCCATGCCGAAACACATGATTTAGCTTCAAATCAATGCGAATTAGAAGGGTTGTCTTGGAATCCATGCGAAACGTATGATATAGCTTCAAATACTTGTGATATACATGATTTAGCTTTAACAGCATGCGAAAAAAACGAGTTATTTTCAAAACGAAGCGAAACACATGATTTAGCCTCAAATCAATGCGAAGTAGAAGGCTTAGCTTCGAATAAATGCGAAACAAATGGTTTATCTTCTTATACTTGTGATATACATGATTTAGCTTCAACAGCATGCGAATTAAACGAGTTAGATTCAAATCCATGCGAAACACATGATTTAGCTTCAAATCAATGCGAAGTAGAAGGCTGATCTTCGAATCCATGCGTAACAAATGGTTTAGCTTCAAATACTTGTGACATACATGATTTATCTTCAACAGCATGCGAAACAAACGAGTTATCTTCAAATCCATGCGAAACACATGATTTAGATTCAAATCAATGCGAATTAGAAGGGTTATCTTGGAATCCATGCGAAACGTATGATATAGCTTCAAATACTTGTGATATACATGATTTAGCTTCAACAGCATGCGAAACAAACGAGTTAGCTTGAAATCCATGCGAAACACGTGATTTAGCATCAAATCAATGCGAAGTGGAAGGCTTATCTTCGAATCCATGCGAAACGAATAGTTTAGCTTCAAATACTTGTGATATACATGATTCAGCTTCAACTGCATGCGAAACAAACGAGTTAGCTTCAAATCCATGCGAAACACATGATTTAGATTAAAATCAATGCGAAGTAGAAGGCTGATCTTCGAATCCATGCGAAGCAAATGGTTTAGCTTCAAATACTTGTGATACACTTGAGTTAGCTTCAAATGCAGGCGAAACAAACGATTTAGCTTCAAATCCTTTCGAAACACATGGTTTAGTATCAAATCAATGCGAAGCAGAAGGCTTAACTTCAAATCCATGCGAAACACATGATTTAGCTTCAATAAACGCCATGTAGGAGGCTGATCTTCGAATCCATGCGAAACAAATGGCTCACAGCTCAAATACTTGTGTTATACTTGATTTAGCTTCAACTGCATGCGAAACAAACACGTTAGCTTCAAATCCATGCGAAACACATGATTTAGATTAAAATCAATGCGAAGTAGAAGGCTGATCTTCGAATCCATGCGAAGCAAATGGTTTAGCTTCAAATACTTGTGATACACTTGAGTTAGCTTCAAATTGCAGGCGAAACAAACGATTTCGCTTCAAATCCTTTCGAAACACATGGTTTAGTATCAAATCAATGCGAAGCAGAAGGCTTAGCTTCAAATCCATGCGAAACACATGATTTAGCTTCAAATAAACGCGATGTAGGAGGCTGATCTTCGAATCCATGCGTAACAAATGGTTTAGCTTCAAATACTTGTGACATACATGATTTATCTTCAACAGCATGCGAAACAAACGAGTTATCTTCAAATCCATGCGAAACACATGATTTAGATTCAAATCAATGCGAATTAGAAGGGTTATCTTGGAATCCATGCGAAACGTATGATATAGCTTCAAATACTTGTGATATACATGATTTAGCTTCAACAGCATGCGAAACAAACGAGTTAGGCTTGAAATCCATGCGAAACACATGATTTAGCATCAAATCAATGCGAAGTGGAAGGCTTATCTTCGAAAATCCATGCGAAACGAATAGTTTAGCTTCAAATACTTGTGATATACATGATTCAGCTTCAACTGCATGCGAAACAAACGAGTTAGCTTCAAATCCATGCGAAACACATGATTTAGATTAAAATCAATGCGAAGTAGAAGGCTGATCTTCGAATCCATGCGAAGCAAATGGTTTAGCTTCAAATACTTGTGATACACTTGAGTTAGCTTCAAATGCAGGCGAAACAAACGATTTAGCTTCAAATCCTTTCGAAACACATGGTTTAGTATCAAATCAATGCGAAGCAGAAGGCTTAGCTTCAAATCCATGCGAAACACATGATTTAGCTTCAAATAAACGCGATGTAGGAGGCTGATCTTCGAATCCATGCGAAACAAATGGCTCACGCTCAAATACTTGTGTTATACTTGATTTAGCTTCAACTGCATGCAAAACCAACGAGATAGCTTCAAATCCAAGCGAAACACATGATTTAGATTCATATCAATGCGAAGTAGAAGGCTTAGTATGAAATCCATGCGTATCAAGTTCTTTAGCTTCAAATACTTATGATATACATGATTTAGCTTCAACTGCTTGGGAAGCAAACGAGATATCTTCAAATCCATTCAAAACACATGATTTAGCTTCAAATCCATGCGTAATTCATGATTTAGCTTCAAATCAATGCGATGTAGAAAGCTCGTCTTCGAATCCATGCGAATCGAATGGTTTAGCTTCAAATACTTGTGATATGCGTGATTTTGCTTCAACTGCATGCAAAACCAACGAGATAGCTTCAAATCCAAGCGAAACACATGATTTAGATTCATATCAATGCGAAGTAGAAGGCTTAGCTTCAAATCCAGCGAAACGAATGATTTAGCTTCAAATACGTGCGAATATCTCTGATATAGCTTCAAATGCAAGTGAAACAAACGAGTTAGCTTTAAATCCATGCAAAAGACATGATTTACCTTCAAATCAATGCAAATTAGGAGACTGATCTTCGAATCCATGCGAAACAAATGGCTCATGCTCAAATACTTGTGTTATACATGATTTAGCTTCAACAGTATGCGAAACAAACGAGTTAGCTTTAAATCCATGCGAAACACATGATTTAGCTCCAAATCAATGCGAAGTAGAAGGCATAGCATCAAATCCATGGGAATCAAATGGTTTATCTTCAAATACTTGTGGTATGCATGACTTATCTTCAACTGCATGCGAAACAAACGAGATAGCTTCAAATCCTAGCGATAGACATGATTTAGCTTCAAATCAATGCGAAGAAGAAGGCTTACCTTCGAATCCATGCGAAACAAATGGTTTAGCTTCAAACACTTGTGATATACATGATTTACATTCAACAGCAAGAGAAACAAACGAGTTAGCTTCAAATCCATGCGAAACACATGATTTAGCTTCAAATCAATGCGAAGTAGAAGGCTTATCTTCGAATCCATGCGAAACAAATGGTTTAGCTTCAAATACTTGTGATATACATGATTTAGCTTCAACAGCATGCGAAACAAACGAGTTAGCTTCAAATCTATGCGAAACACATGATTTAGCTTCAAATCAATGCGAAGTAGAAGGGTTATCTTCGAATCCATGCGAAACAAATGGATTAGCTTCAAATACTTGTGATATACATGATTTAGCTTCAACAGCATGCGAAACAAACGAGTTAGCTTTAAATCCATACGAAACACATGATTTAGCTTCAAATCAATGCGAAGTAGAAGGCTTATCTTCGAATCCATGCGAAACAAATGGTTTAGCTTCAAATACTTAAGATATACATGATTTAGCTTCAAATGCAGGCGAAACAAACGATTTAGCTTCAAATCCTTTCGAAACACATGATTTAGATTAAAATCAATGCGAAGTAGAAGGCTGATCTTCGAATCCATGCGAAGCAAATGGTTTAGCTTCAAATACTTGTGATACACTTGAGTTAGCTTCAAATGCAGGCGAAACAAACGATTTAGCTTCAAATCCTTTCGAAACACATGGTTTAGTATCAAATCAATGCGAAGCAGAAGGCTTAACTTCAAATCCATGCGAAACACATGATTTAGCTTCAAATAAACGCCATGTAGGAGGCTGATCTTCGAATCCATGCGTAACAAATGGTTTAGCTTCAAATACTTGTGACATACATGATTTATCTTCAACAGCATGCGAAACAAACGAGTTATCTTCAAATCCATGCGAAACACATGATTTAGATTCAAATCAATGCGAATTAGAAGGGATATCTTGGAATCCATGCGAAACGTATGATATAGCTTCAAATACTTGTGATATACATGATTTAGCTTCAACAGCATGCGAAACAAACGAGTTAGCTTGAAATCCATGCGAAACACATGATTTAGCATCAAATCAATGCGAAGTGGAAGGCTTATCTTCGAATCCATGCGAAACGAATAGTTTAGCTTCAAATACTTGTGATATACATGATTCAGCTTCAACTGCATGCGAAACAAACGAGTTAGCTTCAAATCCATGCGAAACACATGATTTAGATTAAAATCAATGCGAAGTAGAAGGCTGATCTTCGAATCCATGCGAAGCAAATGGTTTAGCTTCAAATACTTGTGATACACTTGAGTTAGCTTCAAATGCAGGCGAAACAAACGATTTAGCTTCAAATCCTTTCGAAACACATGGTTTAGTATCAAATCAATGCGAAGCAGAAGGCTTAACTTCAAATCCATGCGAAACACATGATTTAGCTTCAAATAAACGCCATGTAGGAGGCTGATCTTCGAATCCATGCGAAACAAATGGCTCACGCTCAAATACTTGTGTTATACTTGATTTAGCTTCAACTGCATGCGAAACAAACACGTTAGCTTCAAATCCATGCGAAACACATGATTTAGATTAAAATCAATGCGAAGTAGAAGGCTGATCTTCGAATCCATGCGAAGCAAATGGTTTAGCTTCAAATACTTGTGATACACTTGAGTTAGCTTCAAATGCAGGCGAAACAAACGATTTAGCTTCAAATCCTTTCGAAACACATGGTTTAGTATCAAATCAATGCGAAGCAGAAGGCTTAGCTTCAAATCCATGCGAAACACATGATTTAGCTTCAAATAAACGCGATGTAGGAGGCTGATCTTCGAATCCATGCGTAACAAATGGTTTAGCTTCAAATACTTGTGACATACATGATTTATCTTCAACAGCATGCGAAACAAACGAGTTATCTTCAAATCCATGCGAAACACATGATTTAGATTCAAATCAATGCGAATTAGAAGGGTTATCTTGGAATCCATGCGAAACGTATGATATAGCTTCAAATACTTGTGATATACATGATTTAGCTTCAACAGCATGCGAAACAAACGAGTTAGCTTGAAATCCATGCGAAACACATGATTTAGCATCAAATCAATGCGAAGTGGAAGGCTTATCTTCGAATCCATGCGAAACGAATAGTTTAGCTTCAAATACTTGTGATATACATGATTCAGCTTCAACTGCATGCGAAACAAACGAGTTAGCTTCAAATCCATGCGAAACACATGATTTAGATTAAAATCAATGCGAAGTAGAAGGCTGATCTTCGAATCCATGCGAAGCAAATGGTTTAGCTTCAAATACTTGTGATACACTTGAGTTAGCTTCAAATGCAGGCGAAACAAACGATTTAGCTTCAAATCCTTTCGAAACACATGGTTTAGTATCAAATCAATGCGAAGCAGAAGGCTTAGCTTCAAATCCATGCGAAACACATGATTTAGCTTCAAATAAACGCGATGTAGGAGGCTGATCTTCGAATCCATGCGAAACAAATGGCTCACGCTCAAATACTTGTGTTATACTTGATTTAGCTTCAACTGCATGCGAAACAAACACGTTAGCTTCAAATCCAAGCGAAACACATGATTTAGCGTCAAATCAATGCGAAGTAGAAGGCTTAGCTTCAAATCTATCCGAAACAGATGATTTAGCTACAAATCAATGCGAAGTAGAAGACTTAGTTTCAAATCCATGCGAAACAAATGGTTTAGCTTCAAATACTTGTGATATACATGATTTAGCTTCAACTGCATGCAAAACCAACGAGATAGCTTCCAATCCAAGCGAAACACATGATTTAGATTCATATCAATGCGAAGTAGAAGGCTTAGTATGAAATCCATGCGTATCAAGTTCTTTAGCTTCAAATACTTATGATATACATGATTTAGCTTCAACTGCTTGGGAAGCAAACGAGATATCTTCAAATCCATTCAAAACACATGATTTAGCTTCAAATCCATGCGTAATTCATGATTTAGCTTCAAATCAATGCGATGTAGAAAGCTCGTCTTCGAATCCATGCGAATCGAATGGTTTAGCTTCAAATACGTGCGAATATCTCTGATATAGCTTCAAATGCAAGTGAAACAAACGAGTTAGCTTTAAATCCATGCAAAAGACATGATTTACCTTCAAATCAATGCAAATTAGGAGACTGATCTTCGAATCCATGCGAAACAAATGGCTCATGCTCAAATACTTGTGTTATACATGATTTAGCTTCAACAGTATGCGAAACAAACGACTTAGCTTCAAATCCTAGCGATAGACATGATTTAGCTTCAAATCAATGCGAAGAAGAAGGCTTACCTTCGAATCCAAGCGAAACAAATGGTTTAGCTTCAAACACTTGTGATATACATGATTTACATTCAACAGCAAGAGAAACAAACGAGTTAGCTTCAAATCCATGCGAAACACATGATTTAGCTTCAAATCAATGCGAAGTAGAAGGCTGATCTTCGAATAAATGCGTAACAAATGGTTTAGCTGCAAATACTTGTGATTACATGATTTAGCTTCAACAGCATGCGAAATAAACGAGTTAGCTTCAAATCCATGCGAAACACATGATTTAGATTCAAATCAATGCGAATTAGAAGGGTTATCTTGGAATCCATGCGAAACGTATGATATAGCTTCTTATACTTGTGATATACATGATTTAGCTTCAACAGCATGCGAAATAAACGAGTTAGATTCAAATCCATGCGAAACACATGATTTAGCTTCAAATCAATGCGAAGTAGAAGGGTTATCTTCGTATCGATGCGAAACAAATGGTTTAGCTGCAAATACTTGTGATATACGTGATTTAGCTTCAACTGTATGCGAAACAAACGAGTTAGCTTCAAATCCATGCGAAACACATGATTTAGCTTCAAATCAATGCGAAGTAGAAGGCTGATCTTCGAATCCATGCGTAACAAATGGTTTAGCTTCAAATACTTGTGATATACATGATTTAGCTTCAACAGCATGCGAAACAAATGGTTTAGCTTCAAATACTTGTGATATACATGATTTAGCACCAAATCAATGCGAAGTAGAAGGCTGATCTTCGAATCCATGCGAAGCAAATGGTTTAGCTTCAAATACTTGTGATATACATGATTTAGCTTCAACAGCATGCGAAACAAATGATTTATATTCAAATCCAAGCGAAACACATGATTTATCTTCAAATCTATGCGAAGTAGAAAGCTTAGCTTCAAAACCATAGGAATCAAATGGTTTAGCTTCAAATACTTGTGATATACATGATTTAGCTTCAACTGCATGCGATACAAACGAGTTAGCTTCAAATCTATGCGAAACACATGATTTAGCTTCAAATCAATGCGAAGTAGAAGGGTTATCTTCGAATCCATGCGAAACAAATTGTTTAGCTTCAAATACTTTTGATACACTTGAGTTAGCTTCAACAGCATGCGAAACAAACGAGTTAGCTTCAAATCCTTGCGAAACACATGATTTAGCATCAAATCAATGCGAAGTGGAAGACTTATCTTCGAATCCATGCGAAACGAATAGTTTAGCTTCAAATACTTGTGATATACATGATTCAGCTTCAACTGCATGCGAAACAAACGAGTTAGCTTTAAATCCATGCGAAACACATGATTTAGATTAAAATCAATGCGAAGTAGAAGGCTTATCTTCGAATCCATGCGAAACAAATGGTTTAGCTTCAAATACTTGTGATATACATGATTCTGCTTCAACTGCATGCGAAAAAAACGAGTTAGCTTTAAATCCATGCGAAAGACATGATTTAGATTAAAATCAATGCGAAGTAGAAGGCTTATCTTCGAATCCATGCGAAACAAATGGTTTAGCTTCAAATACTTGTGATATACATGATTTAGCTACAACTGCATGCGAAACAAACGAGTTAGCTTCAAATCCATGCGAAACACATGATTTAGCTTCAAATCAATGCGAAGTAGGAGGCTTATCTTCGAATCCATGCGAAACAAACGGATTAGCTTCTTATACTTGTGATATACATGATTTAGCTTCAACAGAATGCGAAATAAACGAGTTAGATTCAAATCCATGCGAAACACATGATTTAGCTTCAAATCAATGCGAAGTAGAAGGCTGATCTTCGAATAAATGCGTAACAAATGGTTTAGCTGCAAATACTTGTGATTACATGATTTAGCTTCAACAGCATGCGAAATAAACGAGTTAGCTTCAAATCCATGCGAAACACATGATTTAGATTCAAATCAATGCGAATTAGAAGGGTTATCTTGGAATCCATGCGAAACGTATGATATAGCTTCTTATACTTGTGATATACATGATTTAGCTTCAACAGCATGCGAATAAACGAGTTAGATTCAAATCCATGCGAAACACATGATTTAGCTTCAAATCAATGCGAAGTAGAAGGGTTACCTTCGTATCGATGCGAAACAAATGGTTTAGCTGCAAATACTTGTGATATACGTGATTTAGCTTCAACTGTATGCGAAACAAACGAGTTAACTTCGAATCCATGCGAAACGAATAGTTTAGCTTCAAATACTTGTGATATACATGATTCAGCTTCAACTGCATGCGAAACAAACGAGTTAGATTTAAATCCATGCGAAACACATGATTTAGATTAAAATCAATGCGAAGTAGAAGGCTTATCTTCGAATCCATGCGAAACAAATGGTTTAGCTTCAAATACTTGTGATATACATGATTTAGCTACAACTGCATGCGAAAAAAACGAGTTAGCTTCAAACCAAGCGAAACACATGATTTAGCCTCAAATCAATGCGAAGTAGAAGGCTTAGCTTCGAATAAATGCGAAACAAATGGTTTAGCTTCAAATACTTGTGATATATATGATTTAGCTTCAACAGCATGCGATGCAAACGAGTTAGCTTCAAATCCATGCGAAACACATGATTTAGCTTCAAATCAATGCGAAGTAGAAGGCTGATCTTCGAATCCATGCGAAGCAAATGGTTTAGCTTCAAATACTTGTGATATACATGATTTAGCTTCAACAGCATGCGAAACAAACGAGTTAGATTCAAATCCATGCGAAACACATGATTTAGCATCAAATCAATGCTAAGTAGAAGGCTGATCTTCGAATCCATGCGTAACAAATGGTTTAGTTTCAAATACTTGTGATCTACATGATTTAGCTTCAACAGCATGCGAAACAAACGAGTTAGCTTCAAATCCATGCGAAACACATGATTTAGCTTCAAATCAATGCGAATTAGAAGGGTTGTCTTGGAATCCATGCGAAACGTATGATATAGCTTCAAATACTTGTGATATACATGATTTAGCTTTAACAGCATGCGAAAAAAACGAGTTATTTTCAAAACGAAGCGAAACACATGATTTAGCCTCAAATCAATGCGAAGTAGAAGGCTTAGCTTCGAATAAATGCGAAACAAATGGTTTATCTTCTTATACTTGTGATATACATGATTTAGCTTCAACAGCATGCGAAATAAACGAGTTAGATTCAAATCCATGCGAAACACATGATTTAGCTTCAAATCAATGCGAAGTAGAAGGCTGATCTTCGAATCCATGCGTAACAAATGGTTTAGCTGCAAATACGTGTGATTACATGATTTAGCATCAACAGCATGCGAAATAAACGAGTTAGCTTCAAATCCATGCGAAACTCATGATTTAGATTAAAATCAATGCGAAGTAGAAGGCTTATCTTCGAATCCATGCGAAACAAATGGTTTAGCTGCAAATACTTGTGATATACGTGATTTAGCTTCAACTGCATGCGAAACAAACGAGTTAAATTCGAATCCATGCGTAACGAATAGTTTAGCTTCAAATACTTGTGATGTACGTGATTTAGCTTCAACTGCATGCGATACAAACGCGTTAGTTTAAAATCCATGCGGAAGACATGATTTAGCTTCAAATCAATGCGAAGTAGAAGGCTGATCTTCGAATCCATGCGAAGCAAATGGTTTAGCTTCAAATACTTTTGATACACTTGATTTAGCTTCAACAGCATGCACAAACGAGTTAGCTTCAAATCCAAGCGAAACACATGATTTATCTTCAAATTAATGCGAATTAGAAGGGTTATCTTGGAATGCATGCGAAACGTATGATATAGCTTCAAATCCTTGTGATATACATGATTTAGTTTCAACAGCATGCGAAACAGACGAGTTAACTTGAAATCCATGCGAAACACATGATTTAGCATCAAATCAATGCTAAGTAGAAGGCTGATCTTCGAATCCATGCGTAACAAATGGTTTAGCTTCAAATACTTGTGACATACATGATTTATCTTCAACAGCATGCGAAACAAACGAGTTATCTTCAAATCCATGCGAAACACATGATTTAGATTCAAATCAATGCGAATTAGAAGGGTTATCTTGGAATCCATGCGAAACGTATGATATAGCTTCAAATACTTGTGATATACATGATTTAGCTTCAACAGCATGCGAAACAAACGAGTTAGCTTGAAATCCATGCGAAACACGTGATTTAGCATCAAATCAATGCGAAGTGGAAGGCTTATCTTCGAATCCATGCGAAACGAATAGTTTAGCTTCAAATACTTGTGATATACATGATTCAGCTTCAACTGCATGCGAAACAAACGAGTTAGCTTCAAATCCATGCGAAACACATGATTTAGATTAAAATCAATGCGAAGTAGAAGGCTGATCTTCGAATCCATGCGAAGCAAATGGTTTAGCTTCAAATACTTGTGATACACTTGAGTTAGCTTCAAATGCAGGCGAAACAAACGATTTAGCTTCAAATCCTTTCGAAACACATGGTTTAGTATCAAATCAATGCGAAGCAGAAGGCTTAACTTCAAATCCATGCGAAACACATGATTTAGCTTCAAATAAACGCCATGTAGGAGGCTGATCTTCGAATCCATGCGAAACAAATGGCTCACGCTCAAATACTTGTGTTATACTTGATTTAGCTTCAACTGCATGCGAAACAAACACGTTAGCTTCAAATCCATGCGAAACACATGATTTAGATTAAATCAATGCGAAGTAGAAGGCTGATCTTCGAATCCATGCGAAGCAAATGGTTTAGCTTCAAATACTTGTGATACACTTGAGTTAGCTTCAAATTGCAGGCGAAACAAACGATTTCGCTTCAAATCCTTTCGAAACACATGGTTTAGTATCAAATCAATGCGAAGCAGAAGGCTTAGCTTCAAATCCATGCGAAACACATGATTTAGCTTCAAATAAACGCGATGTAGGAGGCTGATCTTCGAATCCATGCGTAACAAATGGTTTAGCTTCAAATACTTGTGACATACATGATTTATCTTCAACAGCATGCGAAACAAACGAGTTATCTTCAAATCCATGCGAAACACATGATTTAGATTCAAATCAATGCGAATTAGAAGGGTTATCTTGGAATCCATGCGAAACGTATGATATAGCTTCAAATACTTGTGATATACATGATTTAGCTTCAACAGCATGCGAAACAAACGAGTTAGCTTGAAATCCATGCGAAACACATGATTTAGCATCAAATCAATGCGAAGTGGAAGGCTTATCTTCGAATCCATGCGAAACGAATAGTTTAGCTTCAAATACTTGTGATATACATGATTCAGCTTCAACTGCATGCGAAACAAACGAGTTAGCTTCAAATCCATGCGAAACACATGATTTAGATTAAAATCAATGCGAAGTAGAAGGCTGATCTTCGAATCCATGCGAAGCAAATGGTTTAGCTTCAAATACTTGTGATACACTTGAGTTAGCTTCAAATGCAGGCGAAACAAACGATTTAGCTTCAAATCCTTTCGAAACACATGGTTTAGTATCAAATCAATGCGAAGCAGAAGGCTTAGCTTCAAATCCATGCGAAACACATGATTTAGCTTCAAATAAACGCGATGTAGGAGGCTGATCTTCGAATCCATGCGAAACAAATGGCTCACGCTCAAATACTTGTGTTATACTTGATTTAGCTTCAACTGCATGCAAAACCAACGAGATAGCTTCAAATCCAAGCGAAACACATGATTTAGATTCATATCAATGCGAAGTAGAAGGCTTAGTATGAAATCCATGCGTATCAAGTTCTTTAGCTTCAAATACTTATGATATACATGATTTAGCTTCAACTGCTTGGGAAGCAAACGAGATATCTTCAAATCCATTCAAAACACATGATTTAGCTTCAAATCCATGCGTAATTCATGATTTAGCTTCAAATCAATGCGATGTAGAAAGCTCGTCTTCGAATCCATGCGAATCGAATGGTTTAGCTTCAAATACTTGTGATATGCGTGATTTTGCTTCAACTGCATGCAAAACCAACGAGATAGCTTCAAATCCAAGCGAAACACATGATTTAGATTCATATCAATGCGAAGTAGAAGGCTTAGCTTCAAATCCAGCGAAACGAATGATTTAGCTTCAAATACGTGCGAATATCTCTGATATAGCTTCAAATGCAAGTGAAACAAACGAGTTAGCTTTAAATCCATGCAAAAGACATGATTTACCTTCAAATCAATGCAAATTAGGAGACTGATCTTCGAATCCATGCGAAACAAATGGCTCATGCTCAAATACTTGTGTTATACATGATTTAGCTTCAACAGTATGCGAAACAAACGACTTAGCTTCAAATCCTAGCGATAGACATGATTTAGCTTCAAATCAATGCGAAGAAGAAGGCTTACCTTCGAATCCATGCGAAACAAATGGTTTAGCTTCAAACACTTGTGATATACATGATTTACATTCAACAGCAAGAGAAACAAACGAGTTAGCTTCAAATCCATGCGAAACACATGATTTAGCTTCAAATCAATGCGAAGTAGAAGGCTTATCTTCGAATCCATGCGAAACAAATGGTTTAGCTTCAAATACTTGTGATATACATGATTTAGCTTCAACAGCATGCGAAACAAACGAGTTAGCTTCAAATCTATGCGAAACACATGATTTAGCTTCAAATCAATGCGAAGTAGAAGGGTTATCTTCGAATCCATGCGAAACAAATGGATTAGCTTCAAATACTTGTGATATACATGATTTAGCTTCAACAGCATGCGAAACAAACGAGTTAGCTTTAAATCCATACGAAACACATGATTTAGCTTCAAATCAATGCGAAGTAGAAGGCTTATCTTCGAATCCATGCGAAACAAATGGTTTAGCTTCAAATACTTAAGATATACATGATTTAGCTTCAAATGCAGGCGAAACAAACGATTTAGCTTCAAATCCTTTCGAAACACATGGTTTAGTATCAAATCAATGCGAAGTAGAAGGCTTAGCTTCAAATCCATGCGAAACACATGATTTAGCTTCAAATAAACGCGATGTAGGAGGCTGATCTTCGAATCCATGCGAAACAAATGGCTCACGCTCAAATACTTGTGTTATACTTGATTTAGCTTCAACTGCATGCGAAACAAACACGTTAGCTTCAAATCCAAGCGAAACACATGATTTAGCGTCAAATCAATGCGAAGTAGAAGGCTTAGCTTCAAATCTATCCGAAACAGATGATTTAGCTACAAATCAATGCGAAGTAGAAGACTTAGTTTCAAATCCATGCGAAACAAATGGTTTAGCTTCAAATACTTGTGATATACATGATTTATCTTCAACTGCATGCGATACAATCGATTAGCTTGAAATCCATGCGAAACATATGATTTAACTTCAAATTAATGCGAAGTAGAAGGCTGATCTTTGATTCCACGCGAAACAAATGGATTAGCTTCAAATACTTGTGATATACATGATTTAGCTTCAACAGCATGCGAAACAAACGTGTTAGCTTCAAATCTAAGCGAAAAACATAATATAGCATCAAATCAACGCGAAGTTGAAGGCTTACCTTCAAATCCATGCGAAACAAATGGTTTAGCTTCAAACACTTGTAATATACATGATTTAGCTTCAACAGCATACGAAACAAACGAGTTAGCTGCAAATCCATACGAAACACATGATTTAGCTTCAAATCAATGCGAAGTAGAAGGCTTAGCTTCAAATCCGTGCGAATCAAAAGTTTTAGCTTCAAATACTTGTGATATTCATGATTTAGCTTCAACTGCATGCGAAAAAACGAGTTAGATTCAAATCCAAGCGAAAAACATGATTTAGCATCAAGTCAACGCGAAGTTGAAGGCTTCGCTTCAAATCCAAGCGAAACAAATGGTTTAGCTTCATATACTTGTGATATACATGATTTAGCTTCAACAGCATGCGAAACAAACGAGTCAGCTTCAAATCCAAGCGAAAAACATGATTTAGCTTCAAATGAATGCGAAGTAGAAGGCTGATCTCCGAATAAATCCGAAACAAATGGTTTAGCTTCAAACACTTGTGATATACACGACTTACATTCAACAGCAAGAGAAACAAACGAGTTAGCTTCAAATCCATGCGAAACACATGATTTAGCATCAAATCAATGCGAAGTAGAAGGCTTACATACGAATCCACACGAAACAGATGGTTTAGCTTCAAATACTTGAGATGTACATGACTTAGCTTCAACTGCATGCGATACAAACGATTAGCTTCAAATCCATGCGAAACATATGATTTAACTTCAAATCAATGCGAAGTAGAAGGCTGATCTTTGAATCCACGCGAAACAAATGGATTAGCTTCAAATACTTGTGATATACAAGATTTAGCTTCAACAGCATGCGAAACAAACGTGTTAGCTTCAAATCCAAGCGAAAAACATAATATAGCATCAAGTCAACGCGAAGTTGAAGGCTTAGCTTCAAATCCATACGAAACATATGGTTTAGCTTCAAACACTTGCTTTATACATGATTTAGCTTCAACTGCATGCGAGTCAAATGGTTTAGCTTAAAATTCTTGTGATATGCGTGATTTTGCTTCAACTGCATGCAAAACCAACGAGCTAGCTTTAAATCCAAGCGAAACACATGATTTAGATTCAAATCAATGCGAAGTAGAAGACTTAGCTTCAAATCCAGCGAAACGAATGATTTAGCTTCAAATACTTGCGAATATCACTGATATAGCTTCAAATGGAGGTGAAACAAACGAGTTAGCTTTAAATGCATGCAAAAGACATGATTTACCTTCAAATCAATGCGAAGTAGCAGGCTCAGTTTGAAATCCATGCGAATAAAGTTCTTTAGCTTCAAATACTTATGATATACATGATTTAGCTTCAACTGCATGCGAAACAAACGACTTAGCTTCAAATCCATGCGAAACACATGATTTAGCTTCAAATAAACGCGAATTAGGAGGCTGATCTTCGAATCCATGCGAAACAAATGGCTCAGGCTCAAATACTTGTGTTATACATGATTTAGCTTCAACAGTATGCGAAACAAACGAGTTAGCTTCAAATCCTAGCGATAGACATGATTTAGCTTCGAAACAATGCGAAGTAGAAGGCTTATCTTCGAATCCATGCGAAACAAATCGTTTAGCTTCAATTATATGTGAAATACATGATTTAGCTTCAAATGCATGCGAAACAAACGTGTTAGCTTCAAATCCATTTAAAACACATGATCTAGCTTCAAATTCATTCGAAAGACATGGTTTAGTGTACTATTCATGGGAATCAAATGGTTCAGATTCAAATACTTGTGATATACATGATTTAGCTTCAACAGCATGCGAAACAAACCAGTTAGCTTCAAATCTATGCGAAACACATGATTTAGATTCAAATCAATGCGAAGTAGAAGGGTTATCTTCGAATCCATGCGAAACAAATGGTTTAGCTTCAAATACTTGTGATATACATGATTTAGATTCAACTGCATGCGAAACAAACGAGTTAGCCTCAAATCCATGCGAAACACATGATTTAGCATCAAATCAATGCGAAGTAGAAGGCTTATCTTCAAATCCATGCGAAACGAATGATTTAGCTTCAAATACTTGCGAATATCTCTGATATAGCTTCAAATGCAGGTGAAACAAACGAGTTAGCTTTAAATGCATGCAACAGGCATGATTTACCTTCAAATCAATGCAAATTAGGAGACTGATCTTCGAATCCATGCGAAACAAATGGATCAGGCTCAAATACTTGTGTTATACATGGTTTAGCTTCAACAGCATGCGAAACAAACGAGTTAGCTTCAAATCCAAGCGAAACACATGATTTAGCTTCAAATCAATGCGAAGTAGAAGGGTTAACTTCGAATCCATGCGAAACAAATGGTTTAGCTTCAAATACTTGTGATATACATGATTTAGCTTCAACAGCATGCGAAACAAACGTGTTAGCTTCAAATCTAAGCGAAAAACATAATATAGCATCAAATCAACGCGAAGTTGAAGGCTTACCTTCAAATCCATGCGAAACATATGGTTTAGCTTCAAACACTTGTAATATACATGATTTAGCTTCAACAGCATACGAAACAAACGACTTAGCTTCAAATCCATGCGAAACACATGATTTAGCTTCAAATAAACGCGAATTAGGAGGCTGATCTTCGAATCCATGCGAAACAAATGGCTCAGGCTCAAATACTTGTGTTATACATGATTTAGCTTCAACAGTATGCGAAACAAACGAGTTAGCTTCAAATCCTAGCGATAGACATGATTTAGCTTCAAAACAATGCGAAGTAGAAGGCTTATCTTCGAATCCATGCGAAACAAATCGTTTAGCTTCAATTATATGTGAAATACATGATTTAGCTTCAAATGCATGCGAAACAAACGTGTTAGCTTCAAATCCATTTAAAACACATGATCTAGCTTCAAATTCATTCGAAAGACATGGTTTAGCGTACTATTCATGGGAATCAAATGGTTCAGATTCAAATACTTGTGATATACATGATATAGCTTCAAATGCAGGCGAAACAAACGAGTCAGCTTCAAATCCTTTCGAAACACATGATTTAGTATCAAATCAATGCGAAGCAGAAGGCTTAGCGTCAAATCCATGCGAAACGAATGGTTTAGCTTCAAATACTTGTGATATACATGATTTAGCTTCAACAGCATGCGAAACAAACGAGCTAGCTTCAAATCCAAGCGAAAAACATGTTTTAGCATCAAATCAATGCGAAGTAGGAGGCTTATCTTCAAATCCATACGAAACAATTCGTTTAGCTTCAAATACTTGTGATATTCATGATTTAACTTCAACTGCATGTGAAACAAACGAGTTAGCTTAAAATCCAAGCGAAACACATTATTTAGCATCAAATCAATGCGAAGTAGGAGGCTTATCTTCAAATCCATACGAAACAATTCGTTTAGCTTCAAATTTCTGTGATATTCATGATTTAACTTCAACTGCATGTGAAACAAACGAGTTAGCTTAAAATCCAAGCGAAACACATTATTTAGCTTCAAATCAATGCGAAGTAGAAGGCTGAGCTTCAAATCCAAGCGACACACATGATTTATCTTCAAATCAATGCGAAGTAGAAGGCTTAGCTTCAAATCCATGCGAATCAAACGGTTTAGCTCAAATACTTGTGATATACATGATTTATATTCAACTGCATGCGACACAAACGAGTTAGCTTCAAATCCAAGCGAAACACATGATTTCGCTTCAAATCAATGCGAAGTAGAAGTCTCTTCTTCGAATCCATACGGAACAAATGGTTTAGCTTCAAATTCATTCGCAACACATTGTTTAGCACAATATTCTTGCGAGAAAAATAATTCAGCTTCAAATACTTGTGATACACACGAATTAGCTTCAAATGCTTGGGAAACAAACGTGTTAGCTTCACATTCAAGCGAAAGAAATGATTCAGCTTCAAATCAGTGCGAAGTGGAAGGCAGATCTTCGAATCCATGCGAAACAAGTGGTTTAGATTGAAATACTTGTGATAAACATGATTTAGCTTCAACAGCATGTGAAGCAAACGAGATAGCTTCAAATCCATGCGAAACACATGAGTTGGCTTCAAATTCATTCGAAACACATGGTTTAGCAGAGTGTTCTCGAGAAACAAATGGTTCAGCTTCAAATACTTGTGATATACGTGATTTCGCTCCAACTGCATTCGAAACAAACGAATTAGCTTCAAATCCAAGCGAAACACATGATTTAGCTTCAAATCAATGCGAAGTAGAAGGCTTAGCTTCAAATCTATTCGAAACAAATGGTTCAGCTTCAAATACTTGTGATATACATGATTTAGCTTCAATGCGAAACAAACGATTTAGTTTCAAATCGATGCGAAACAAATGGTTTAGCTTCAAATATTTCTGATATACATGATTTAGCTTAAAATGCAGTCGAGACAAACGAGTTGGGCTTCATAGCCAAGCGAAACACATTATTTGGCGTCAAAGTCATGCGAAACACATGGTTTAACTTAATATTCATGCGAAACAAATGCTTCAGCTTCAAATACTTGTGATATACATGATTTAGATTCAACTGCATGCGAAACAAACGAGTTAGCCTCAAATCCATGCGAAACACATGATTTAGCATCAAATCAATGCGAAGTAGAAGGCTTATCTTCAAATCCATGCGAAACGAATGATTTAGCTTCAAATACTTGCGAATATCTCTGATATAGCTTCAAATGCAGGTGAAACAAACGAGTTAGCTTTAAATGCATGCAAAAGGCATGATTTACCTTCAAATCAATGCAAATTAGGAGACTGATCTCCGAATCCATGCGAAACAAATGGATCAGGCTCAAATACTTGTGTTATACATGGTTTAGCTTCAACAGTATGCGAAACAAACGAGTTAGCTTCAAATCCTAGCGATAGACATGATTTAGCTTCAAATCAATGCGAAGTAGAAGGCTTACCTTCGAATCCATGCGAAACAAATGGTTTAGCTTCAAACACTTGTGATATACATGATTTAGCTTCAACATCATGTGAAACAAACGAGTTAGCTTCAAATCCAAGCGAAACACATGATTTATCTTCAAATCAATGCGAGGTAGAAGGCTTAGCTTCAAATCCATGCGATTCAAACGGTTTAGCTTCAAATACTTCTGATATACATGATTTAGCTTCAACAGTATGCGAAACAAACGAGTTAGCTTTAAATCCATGCGAAACACATGATTTAACTTCAAATGAATGCGAAGTAGAAGGGTTATCTTCGAATCCATGCGAAACAAATGGTTTAGCTTCAAATACTTGTGATATACATGATTTAGCTTCAACAGCATGCGAAACAAACCAGTTAGCTTCAAATCTATGCGGAACACATGATTTAGATTCAAATCAATGCGAAGTAGAAGGCTGATCTTCGAATCCATGCGAAGCAAATGGTTTACCTTCAAATACTTTTGATACACTTGATTTAGCTTCAACAGCATGCGAAACAAACGAGTTAGCTTCAAATCCATGCGAAACACATGATTTAGCATCAAATCAATGCGAAGTAGAAGGCTGATCTTCGAATCCATGCGAAGCAAATGGTTTAGCTTCAAATACATGTGATATACATGATTTAGCTTCAACAGCATGCGAAACAAATGAGTTATATTCAAATCCATGCGAAACACATTATTTATCTTCAAATCAATGCGAATTGGAAGGCTTATCTTCGAATCCATGCGAAACGAATAGTTTAGCTTCAAATACTTGTGATATACATGATTCAGCTTCAACTGCGTGCGAAACAAACGAGTTAGCTTTAAATCCATGCGAAACACATGATTTAGATTATAATCAATACGAAGTAGAAGGATTTTCTTCGAATCCATGCGAAACAAATGGTTTAGCTTCAAATACTTGTGATATACATGATTTAGCTACAACTGCATGCGAAAAAAACGAGTTAGCTTATAATCCATGCTAAACACATGATTTAGCTTCAAATCAATGCGAAGTAGAAGGCTTATCTTCGAATCCATGCGAAACGAATAGTTTAGCATCAAATACTTGTGATATACATGATTCAGCTTCAACTGCATGCGAAACAAACGAGTTAGCTTCAAATCCATGCGAAACACATGATTTAGATTAAAATCAATGCGAAGTAGAAGGCTTATCTTCGAATCCATGCGAAACAAATGGTTTAGCTTCAAATACTTGTGATATACACGATTTAGCTTCAACTGCATGCGAAACAAACGAGTTAGCTTCAAATCCATGCGAAACACATGATTTAGCATCAAATCAATGCGAAGTAGAAGGCTGATCTTCGAATCCATGCGCAGCAAATGGTTTAGCTTCAAATACATGTGATATACATGATTTAGCTTCAACAGCATGCGAAACAAATGAGTTATATTCAAATCCAAGCGAAACACATTATTTATCTTCAAATCAATGCGAAGTGGAAGGCTTATCTTCGAATCCATGCGAAACGAATAGTTTAGCTTCAAATACTTGTGATATACATGATTCACCTTCAACTGCATGCGAAACAAACGAGTTAGCTTCAAATCCATGCGAAACACATGATTTAGATTAAAATCAATGCGAAGTAGAAGGCTTATCTTCGAATCCATGCGAAACAAATGGTTTAGCTTCAAATACTTGTGATATACATGATTTAGCTACAACTGCATGCGACAAAAACGAGTTAGCTTCAAAACCAAGCGAAACACATGATTTAGCCTCAAATCAATGCGAAGTAGATGGCTTAGCTTCGAATAAATGCGAACCAAATGGTTTAGCTTCAAATACTTGTGATATGCATGATTTAGCTTCAACTACTAGCGAAAAAACCGAGTTAGCTTCAAATCCAAGCGAAACACATGATTTAGCCTCAAATCAATGCGAATTAGAAGGGTTATCTTCGAATCCATGCGAAACAAATGATATAGCTTCAAATACTTGTGATATACATGATTTAGCTTTAACAGCATCCGAAACAAACGAGTTAGCTTAAAATCCTTGCCAAACACATGATTTAGATTAAAATCAATGCGAAGTAGAAGGCTTATCTTCGAATCCATGCGAAACAAATGGTTTAGCTTCAAATACTTGTGATATACATGATTTAGCTTCAACTGCATGCGAAACAACCGAGTTAGCTTAAAATCCATGTGGAACACATGATTTAGCTTCAAATCAATGCGAAGTAGAAGGCTGATCTTCCTATCCATGCGCAGCAAATGGTTTAGCTTCAAATACTTGTGATACACTTGATTTAGATTCAACTGCTCGCGAATCAAACAAGTTAGCTTCAAATCCATGCGAAACACATGATTTAGATTAAAATCAATGCGAAGTAGAAGGCTTATCTTCGAATCCATGCGAAACAAATGGTTTAGCTTCAAATACTTGTGATATACATGATTTAGCTACAACTGCATGCGAAAAAAACGAGTTAGCTTCAAAACCAAGCGAAACACATGATATAGCCTCAAATCAATGCGAAGTAGAAGGCTTAGCTTCGAATAAATGCGAAACAAATGGTTTAGCTTCAAATACTTGTGATATGCATGATTTAGCTTCAACTACTAGCGAAACAAACGAGTTAGCTTAAAAGCCATGCGGAACACATGATTTAGCTTCAAACCAATGCGAAGTAGAAGGCTTAGCTTCAAATCCAGCGAAACGAATGATTTAGCTTCAAATACTTGCGAATATCACTGATATAGCTTCAAATGGAGGTGAAACAAACGAGTTAGCTTTAAATGCATGCAAAAGACATGATTTACCTTCAAATCAATGCGAAGTAGCAGGCTCAGTTTGAAATCCATGCGTATAAAGTTCTTTAGCTTCAAATACTTATGATATACATGATTTAGCTTCAACTGCATGCGAAACAAACGACTTAGCTTCAAATCCATGCGAAACACATGATTTAGCTTCAAATAAACGCGAATTAGGAGGCTGATCTTCGAATCCATGCGAAACAAATGGCTCAGGCTCAAATACTTGTGTTATACATGATTTAGCTTCAACAGTATGAGAAACAAACGAGTTAGCTTCAAATCCTGGCGATAGACATGATTTAGCTTCAAAACAATGCGAAGTAGAAGGCTTATCTTCGAATCCATGCGAAACAAATCGTTTAGCTTCAATTATATGTGAAATACATGATTTAGCTTCAAATGCATGCGAAACAAACGTGTTAGCTTCAAATCCATTTAAAACACATGATCTAGCTTCAAATTCATTCGAAAGACATGGTTTAGCGTACTATTCATGGGAATCAAATGGTTCAGATTCAAATACTTGTGATATACATGATATAGCTTCAAATGCAGGCGAAACAAACGAGTCAGCTTCAAATCCTGTCGAAACACATGATTTAGTATCAAATCAATGCGAAGCAGAAGGCTTAGCGTCAAATCCATGCGAAACGAATGGTTTAGCTTCAAATACTTGTGATATACATGATTTAGCTTCAACAGCATGCGAAACAAACGAGCTAGCTTCAAATCCAAGCGAAAAACATGTTTTAGCATCAAATCAATGCGAAGTAGGAGGCTTATTTTCAAATCCATACGAAACAATTCGTTTAGCTTCAAATACTTGTGATATTCATGATTTAACTTCAACTGCATGTGAAACAAACGAGTTAGCTTAAAATCCAAGCGAAACACATTATTTAGCTTCAAATCAATGCGAAGTAGAAGGCTGAGCTTCAAATCCAAGCGACACACATGATTTATCTTCAAATCAATGCGAAGTAGAAGGCTTAGCTTCAAATCCATGCGAATCAAACGGTTTAGCTCAAATACTTGTGATATACATGATTTATATTCAACTGCATGCGACACAAACGAGTTAGCTTCAAATCCAAGCGAAACACATGATTTCGCTTCAAATCAATGCGAAGTAGAAGTCTCTTCTTCGAATCCATACGGAACAAATGGTTTAGCTTCAAATTCATTCGCAACACATTGTTTAGCACAATATTCTTGCGAAAAAAATAATTCAGCTTCAAATACTTGTGATACACACGAATTAGCTTCAAATGCTTGGGAAACAAACGTGTTAGCTTCACATTCAAGCGAAAGAAATGATTCAGCTTCAAATCAGTTCGAAGTGGAAGGCAGATCTTCGAATCCATGCGAAACAAGTGGTTTAGATTGAAATACTTGTGATAAACATGATTTAGCTTCAACAGCATGTGAAGCAAACGAGATAGCTTCAAATCCATGCGAAACACATGAGTTGGCTTCAAATTCATTCGAAACACATGGTTTAGCAGAGTGTTCTCGAGAAACAAATGGTTCAGCTTCAAATACTTGTGATATACGTGATTTCGCTCCAACTGCATTCGAAACAAACGAATTAGCTTCAAATCCAAGCGAAACACATGATTTAGCTTCAAATCAATGCGAAGTAGAAGGCTTAGCTTCAAATCTATTCGAAACAAATGGTTCAGCTTCAAATACTTGTGATATACATGATTTAGCTTCAACTGCGAAACAAACGATTTAGTTTCAAATCGATGCGAAACAAATGGTTTAGCTTCAAATATTTCTGATATACATGATTTAGCTTAAAATGCAGTCGAGACAAACGAGTTGGGCTTCATAGCCAAGCGAAACACATTATTTGGCGTCAAAGTCATGCGAAACACATGGTTTAACTTAATATTCATGCGAAACAAATGCTTCAGCTTCAAATACTTGTGATATACATGATTTAGATTCAACTGCATGCGAAACAAACGAGTTAGCCTCAAATCCATGCGAAACACATGATTTAGCATCAAATCAATGCGAAGTAGAAGGCTTATCTTCAAATCCATGCGAAACGAATGATTTAGCTTCAAATACTTGCGAATATCTCTGATATAGCTTCAAATGCAGGTGAAACAAACGAGTTAGCTATAAATGCATGCAAAAGGCATGATTTACCTTCAAATCAATGCAAATTAGGAGACTGATCTTCGAATCCATGCGAAACAAATGGATCAGGCTCAAATACTTGTGTTATACATGGTTTAGCTTCAACAGTATGCGAAACAAACGAGTTAGCTTCAAATCCTAGCGATAGACATGATTTAGCTTCAAATCAATGCGAAGTAGAAGGCTTACCTTCGAATCCATGCGAAACAAATGGTTTAGCTTCAAACACTTGTGATATACATGATTTAGCTTCAACATCATGTGAAACAAACGAGTTAGCTTCAAATCCAAGCGAAACACATGATTTATCTTCAAATCAATGCGAGGTAGAAGGCTTAGCTTCAAATCCATGCGATTCAAACGGTTTAGCTTCAAATACTTCTGATATACATGATTTAGCTTCAACAGTATGCGAAACAACGAGTTAGCTTTAAATCCATGCGAAACACATGATTTAGCTTCAAATAAACGCGATGTAGGAGGCTGATCTTCGAATCCATGCGTAACAAATGGTTTAGCTTCAAATACTTGTGACATACATGATTTATCTTCAACAGCATGCGAAACAAACGAGTTATCTTCAAATCCATGCGAAACACATGATTTAGATTCAAATCAATGCGAATTAGAAGGGTTATCTTGGAATCCATGCGAAACGTATGATATAGCTTCAAATACTTGTGATATACATGATTTAGCTTCAACAGCATGCGAAACAAACGAGTTAGCTTGAAATCCATGCGAAACACATGATTTAGCATCAAATCAATGCGAAGTGGAAGGCTTATCTTCGAATCCATGCGAAACGAATAGTTTAGCTTCAAATACTTGTGATATACATGATTCAGCTTCAACTGCATGCGAAACAAACGAGTTAGCTTCAAATCCATGCGAAACACATGATTTAGATTAAAATCAATGCGAAGTAGAAGGCTGATCTTCGAATCCATGCGAAGCAAATGGTTTAGCTTCAAATACTTGTGATACACTTGAGTTAGCTTCAAATGCAGGCGAAACAAACGATTTAGCTTCAAATCCTTTCGAAACACATGGTTTAGTATCAAATCAATGCGAAGCAGAAGGCTTAGCTTCAAATCCATGCGAAACACATGATTTAGCTTCAAATAAACGCGATGTAGGAGGCTGATCTTCGAATCCATGCGAAACAAATGGCTCACGCTCAAATACTTGTGTTATACTTGATTTAGCTTCAACTGCATGCAAAACCAACGAGATAGCTTCAAATCCAAGCGAAACACATGATTTAGATTCATATCAATGCGAAGTAGAAGGCTTAGTATGAAATCCATGCGTATCAAGTTCTTTAGCTTCAAATACTTATGATATACATGATTTAGCTTCAACTGCTTGGGAAGCAAACGAGATATCTTCAAATCCATTCAAAACACATGATTTAGCTTCAAATCCATGCGTAATTCATGATTTAGCTTCAAATCAATGCGATGTAGAAAGCTCGTCTTCGAATCCATGCGAATCGAATGGTTTAGCTTCAAATACTTGTGATATGCGTGATTTTGCTTCAACTGCATGCAAAACCAACGAGATAGCTTCAAATCCAAGCGAAACACATGATTTAGATTCATATCAATGCGAAGTAGAAGGCTTAGCTTCAAATCCAGCGAAACGAATGATTTAGCTTCAAATACGTGCGAATATCTCTGATATAGCTTCAAATGCAAGTGAAACAAACGAGTTAGCTTTAAATCCATGCAAAAGACATGATTTACCTTCAAATCAATGCAAATTAGGAGACTGATCTTCGAATCCATGCGAAACAAATGGCTCATGCTCAAATACTTGTGTTATACATGATTTAGCTTCAACAGTATGCGAAACAAACGACTTAGCTTCAAATCCTAGCGATAGACATGATTTAGCTTCAAATCAATGCGAAGAAGAAGGCTTACCTTCGAATCCATGCGAAACAAATGGTTTAGCTTCAAACACTTGTGATATACATGATTTACATTCAACAGCAAGAGAAACAAACGAGTTAGCTTCAAATCCATGCGAAACACATGATTTAGCTTCAAATCAATGCGAAGTAGAAGGCTTATCTTCGAATCCATGCGAAACAAATGGTTTAGCTTCAAATACTTGTGATATACATGATTTAGCTTCAACAGCATGCGAAACAAACGAGTTAGCTTCAAATCTATGCGAAACACATGATTTAGCTTCAAATCAATGCGAAGTAGAAGGGTTATCTTCGAATCCATGCGAAACAAATGGATTAGCTTCAAATACTTGTGATATACATGATTTAGCTTCAACAGCATGCGAAACAAACGAGTTAGCTTTAAATCCATACGAAACACATGATTTAGCTTCAAATCAATGCGAAGTAGAAGGCTTATCTTCGAATCCATGCGAAACAAATGGTTTAGCTTCAAATACTTAAGATATACATGATTTAGCTTCAAATGCAGGCGAAACAAACGATTTAGCTTCAAATCCTTTCGAAACACATGGTTTAGTATCAAATCAATGCGAAGCAGAAGGCTTAGCTTCAAATCCATGCGAAACACATGATTTAGCTTCAAATAAACGCGATGTAGGAGGCTGATCTTCGAATCCATGCGAAACAAATGGCTCACGCTCAAATACTTGTGTTATACTTGATTTAGCTTCAACTGCATGCGAAACAAACACGTTAGCTTCAAATCCAAGCGAAACACATGATTTAGCGTCAAATCAATGCGAAGTAGAAGGCTTAGCTTCAAATCTATCCGAAACAGATGATTTAGCTACAAATCAATGCGAAGTAGAAGACTTAGTTTCAAATCCATGCGAAACAAATGGTTTAGCTTCAAATACTTGTGATATACATGATTTATCTTCAACTGCATGCGATACAATCGATTAGCTTGAAATCCATGCGAAACATATGATTTAACTTCAAATTAATGCGAAGTAGAAGGCTGATCTTTGATTCCACGCGAAACAAATGGATTAGCTTCAAATACTTGTGATATACATGATTTAGCTTCAACAGCATGCGAAACAAACGTGTTAGCTTCAAATCTAAGCGAAAAACATAATATAGCATCAAATCAACGCGAAGTTGAAGGCTTACCTTCAAATCCATGCGAAACAAATGGTTTAGCTTCAAACACTTGTAATATACATGATTTAGCTTCAACAGCATACGAAACAAACGAGTTAGCTGCAAATCCATACGAAACACATGATTTAGCTTCAAATCAATGCGAAGTAGAAGGCTTAGCTTCAAATCCGTGCGAATCAAAAGTTTTAGCTTCAAATACTTGTGATATTCATGATTTAGCTTCAACTGCATGCGAAAAAACGAGTTAGATTCAAATCCAAGCGAAAAACATGATTTAGCATCAAGTCAACGCGAAGTTGAAGGCTTAGCTTCAAATCCATACGAAACATATGGTTTAGCTTCAAACACTTGCTTTATACATGATTTAGCTTCAACTGCATGCGAGTCAAATGGTTTAGCTTAAAATTCTTGTGATATGCGTGATTTTGCTTCAACTGCATGCAAAACCAACGAGCTAGCTTTAAATCCAAGCGAAACACATGATTTAGATTCAAATCAATGCGAAGTAGAAGACTTAGCTTCAAATCCAGCGAAACGAATGATTTAGCTTCAAATACTTGCGAATATCACTGATATAGCTTCAAATGGAGGTGAAACAAACGAGTTAGCTTTAAATGCATGCAAAAGACATGATTTACCTTCAAATCAATGCGAAGTAGCAGGCTCAGTTTGAAATCCATGCGAATAAAGTTCTTTAGCTTCAAATACTTATGATATACATGATTTAGCTTCAACTGCATGCGAAACAAACGACTTAGCTTCAAATCCATGCGAAACACATGATTTAGCTTCAAATAAACGCGAATTAGGAGGCTGATCTTCGAATCCATGCGAAACAAATGGCTCAGGCTCAAATACTTGTGTTATACATGATTTAGCTTCAACAGTATGCGAAACAAACGAGTTAGCTTCAAATCCTAGCGATAGACATGATTTAGCTTCGAAACAATGCGAAGTAGAAGGCTTATCTTCGAATCCATGCGAAACAAATCGTTTAGCTTCAATTATATGTGAAATACATGATTTAGCTTCAAATGCATGCGAAACAAACGTGTTAGCTTCAAATCCATTTAAAACACATGATCTAGCTTCAAATTCATTCGAAAGACATGGTTTAGCGTACTATTCATGGGAATCAAATGGTTCAGATTCAAATACTTGTGATATACATGATTTAGCTTCAACAGCATGCGAAACAAACCAGTTAGCTTCAAATCTATGCGAAACACATGATTTAGATTCAAATCAATGCGAAGTAGAAGGGTTATCTTCGAATCCATGCGAAACAAATGGTTTAGCTTCAAATACTTGTGATATACATGATTTAGATTCAACTGCATGCGAAACAAACGAGTTAGCCTCAAATCCATGCGAAACACATGATTTAGCATCAAATCAATGCGAAGTAGAAGGCTTATCTTCAAATCCATGCGAAACGAATGATTTAGCTTCAAATACTTGCGAATATCTCTGATATAGCTTCAAATGCAGGTGAAACAAACGAGTTAGCTTTAAATGCATGCAAAAGGCATGATTTACCTTCAAATCAATGCAAATTAGGAGACTGATCTTCGAATCCATGCGAAACAAATGGATCAGGCTCAAATACTTGTGTTATACATGGTTTAGCTTCAACAGCATGCGAAACAAACGAGTTAGCTTCAAATCCAAGCGAAACACATGATTTAGCTTCAAATCAATGCGAAGTAGAAGGGTTAACTTCGAATCCATGCGAAACAAATGGTTTAGCTTCAAATACTTGTGATATACATGATTTAGCTTCAACAGCATGCGAAACAAACGTGTTAGCTTCAAATCTAAGCGAAAAACATAATATAGCATCAAATCAACGCGAAGTTGAAGGCTTACCTTCAAATCCATGCGAAACATATGGTTTAGCTTCAAACACTTGTAATATACATGATTTAGCTTCAACAGCATACGAAACAAACGACTTAGCTTCAAATCCATGCGAAACACATGATTTAGCTTCAAATAAACGCGAATTAGGAGGCTGATCTTCGAATCCATGCGAAACAAATGGCTCAGGCTCAAATACTTGTGTTATACATGATTTAGCTTCAACAGTATGCGAAACAAACGAGTTAGCTTCAAATCCTAGCGATAGACATGATTTAGCTTCAAAACAATGCGAAGTAGAAGGCTTATCTTCGAATCCATGCGAAACAAATCGTTTAGCTTCAATTATATGTGAAATACATGATTTAGCTTCAAATGCATGCGAAACAAACGTGTTAGCTTCAAATCCATTTAAAACACATGATCTAGCTTCAAATTCATTCGAAAGACATGGTTTAGCGTACTATTCATGGGAATCAAATGGTTCAGATTCAAATACTTGTGATATACATGATATAGCTTCAAATGCAGGCGAAACAAACGAGTCAGCTTCAAATCCTTTCGAAACACATGATTTAGTATCAAATCAATGCGAAGCAGAAGGCTTAGCGTCAAATCCATGCGAAACGAATGGTTTAGCTTCAAATACTTGTGATATACATGATTTAGCTTCAACAGCATGCGAAACAAACGAGCTAGCTTCAAATCCAAGCGAAAAACATGTTTTAGCATCAAATCAATGCGAAGTAGGAGGCTTATCTTCAAATCCATACGAAACAATTCGTTTAGCTTCAAATACTTGTGATATTCATGATTTAACTTCAACTGCATGTGAAACAAACGAGTTAGCTTAAAATCCAAGCGAAACACATTATTTAGCATCAAATCAATGCGAAGTAGGAGGCTTATCTTCAAATCCATACGAAACAATTCGTTTAGCTTCAAATTTCTGTGATATTCATGATTTAACTTCAACTGCATGTGAAACAAACGAGTTAGCTTAAAATCCAAGCGAAACACATTATTTAGCTTCAAATCAATGCGAAGTAGAAGGCTGAGCTTCAAATCCAAGCGACACACATGATTTATCTTCAAATCAATGCGAAGTAGAAGGCTTAGCTTCAAATCCATGCGAATCAAACGGTTTAGCTCAAATACTTGTGATATACATGATTTATATTCAACTGCATGCGACACAAACGAGTTAGCTTCAAATCCAAGCGAAACACATGATTTCGCTTCAAATCAATGCGAAGTAGAAGTCTCTTCTTCGAATCCATACGGAACAAATGGTTTAGCTTCAAATTCATTCGCAACACATTGTTTAGCACAATATTCTTGCGAGAAAAATAATTCAGCTTCAAATACTTGTGATACACACGAATTAGCTTCAAATGCTTGGGAAACAAACGTGTTAGCTTCACATTCAAGCGAAAGAAATGATTCAGCTTCAAAGCAGTGCGAAGTGGAAGGCAGATCTTCGAATCCATGCGAAACAAGTGGTTTAGATTGAAATACTTGTGATAAACATGATTTAGCTTCAACAGCATGTGAAGCAAACGAGATAGCTTCAAATCCATGCGAAACACATGAGTTGGCTTCAAATTCATTCGAAACACATGGTTTAGCAGAGTGTTCTCGAGAAACAAATGGTTCAGCTTCAAATACTTGTGATATACGTGATTTCGCTCCAACTGCATTCGAAACAAACGAATTAGCTTCAAATCCAAGCGAAACACATGATTTAGCTTCAAATCAATGCGAAGTAGAAGGCTTAGCTTCAAATCTATTCGAAACAAATGGTTCAGCTTCAAATACTTGTGATATACATGATTTAGCTTCAATGCGAAACAAACGATTTAGTTTCAAATCGATGCGAAACAAATGGTTTAGCTTCAAATATTTCTGATATACATGATTTAGCTTAAAATGCAGTCGAGACAAACGAGTTGGGCTTCATAGCCAAGCGAAACACATTATTTGGCGTCAAAGTCATGCGAAACACATGGTTTAACTTAATATTCATGCGAAACAAATGCTTCAGCTTCAAATACTTGTGATATACATGATTTAGATTCAACTGCATGCGAAACAAACGAGTTAGCCTCAAATCCATGCGAAACACATGATTTAGCATCAAATCAATGCGAAGTAGAAGGCTTATCTTCAAATCCATGCGAAACGAATGATTTAGCTTCAAATACTTGCGAATATCTCTGATATAGCTTCAAATGCAGGTGAAACAAACGAGTTAGCTTTAAATGCATGCAAAAGGCATGATTTACCTTCAAATCAATGCAAATTAGGAGACTGATCTCCGAATCCATGCGAAACAAATGGATCAGGCTCAAATACTTGTGTTATACATGGTTTAGCTTCAACAGTATGCGAAACAAACGAGTTAGCTTCAAATCCTAGCGATAGACATGATTTAGCTTCAAATCAATGCGAAGTAGAAGGCTTACCTTCGAATCCATGCGAAACAAATGGTTTAGCTTCAAACACTTGTGATATACATGATTTAGCTTCAACATCATGTGAAACAAACGAGTTAGCTTCAAATCCAAGCGAAACACATGATTTATCTTCAAATCAATGCGAGGTAGAAGGCTTAGCTTCAAATCCATGCGATTCAAACGGTTTAGCTTCAAATACTTCTGATATACATGATTTAGCTTCAACAGTATGCGAAACAAACGAGTTAGCTTTAAATCCATGCGAAACACATGATTTAACTTCAAATGAATGCGAAGTAGAAGGGTTATCTTCGAATCCATGCGAAACAAATGGTTTAGCTTCAAATACTTGTGATATACATGATTTAGCTTCAACAGCATGCGAAACAAACCAGTTAGCTTCAAATCTATGCGGAACACATGATTTAGATTCAAATCAATGCGAAGTAGAAGGCTGATCTTCGAATCCATGCGAAGCAAATGGTTTACCTTCAAATACTTTTGATACACTTGATTTAGCTTCAACAGCATGCGAAACAAACGAGTTAGCTTCAAATCCATGCGAAACACATGATTTAGCATCAAATCAATGCGAAGTAGAAGGCTGATCTTCGAATCCATGCGAAGCAAATGGTTTAGCTTCAAATACATGTGATATACATGATTTAGCTTCAACAGCATGCGAAACAAATGAGTTATATTCAAATCCATGCGAAACACATTATTTATCTTCAAATCAATGCGAAGTGGAAGGCTTATCTTCGAATCCATGCGAAACGAATAGTTTAGCTTCAAATACTTGTGATATACATGATTCAGCTTCAACTGCGTGCGAAACAAACGAGTTAGCTTTAAATCCATGCGAAACACATGATTTAGATTATAATCAATACGAAGTAGAAGGATTTTCTTCGAATCCATGCGAAACAAATGGTTTAGCTTCAAATACTTGTGATATACATGATTTAGCTACAACTGCATGCGAAAAAAACGAGTTAGCTTATAATCCATGCTAAACACATGATTTAGCTTCAAATCAATGCGAAGTAGAAGGCTTATCTTCGAATCCATGCGAAACGAATAGTTTAGCATCAAATACTTGTGATATACATGATTCAGCTTCAACTGCATGCGAAACAAACGAGTTAGCTTCAAATCCATGCGAAACACATGATTTAGATTAAAATCAATGCGAAGTAGAAGGCTTATCTTCGAATCCATGCGAAACAAATGATTTAGCTTCAAATACTTGTGATATACACGATTTAGCTTCAACTGCATGCGAAACAAACGAGTTAGCTTCAAATCCATGCGAAACACATGATTTAGCATCAAATCAATGCGAAGTAGAAGGCTGATCTTCGAATCCATGCGCAGCAAATGGTTTAGCTTCAAATACATGTGATATACATGATTTAGCTTCAACAGCATGCGAAACAAATGAGTTATATTCAAATCCAAGCGAAACACATTATTTATCTTCAAATCAATGCGAAGTGGAAGGCTTATCTTCGAATCCATGCGAAACGAATAGTTTAGCTTCAAATACTTGTGATATACATGATTCACCTTCAACTGCATGCGAAACAAACGAGTTAGCTTCAAATCCATGCGAAACACATGATTTAGCCTCAAATCAATGCGAAGTAGATGGCTTAGCTTCGAATAAATGCGAACCAAATGGTTTAGCTTCAAATACTTGTGATATGCATGATTTAGCTTCAACTACTAGCGAAAAAAACGAGTTAGCTTCAAATCCAAGCGAAACACATGATTTAGATTAAAATCAATGCGAAGTAGAAGGCTTATCTTCGAATCCATGCGAAACAAATGGTTTAGCTTCAAATACTTGTGATATACATGATTTAGCTACAACTGCATGCGACAAAAACGAGTTAGCTTCAAAACCAAGCGAAACACATGATTTAGCCTCAAATCAATGCGAAGTAGATGGCTTAGCTTCGAATAAATGCGAACCAAATGGTTTAGCTTCAAATACTTGTGATATGCATGATTTAGCTTCAACTACTAGCGAAAAAAACGAGTTAGCTTCAAATCCAAGCGAAACACATGATTTAGCCTCAAATCAATGCGAATTAGAAGGGTTATCTTCGAATCCATGCGAAACAAATGATATAGCTTCAAATACTTGTGATATACATGATTTAGCTTTAACAGCATCCGAAACAAACGAGTTAGCTTAAAATCCTTGCCAAACACATGATTTAGATTAAAATCAATGCGAAGTAGAAGGCTTATCTTCGAATCCATGCGAAACAAATGGTTTAGCTTCAAATACTTGTGATATACATGATTTAGCTTCAACTGCATGCGAAACAACCGAGTTAGCTTAAAATCCATGTGGAACACATGATTTAGCTTCAAATCAATGCGAAGTAGAAGGCTGATCTTCCTATCCATGCGCAGCAAATGGTTTAGCTTCAAATACTTGTGATACACTTGATTTAGATTCAACTGCTCGCGAATCAAACAAGTTAGCTTCAAATCCATGCGAAACACATGATTTAGATTAAAATCAATGCGAAGTAGAAGGCTTATCTTCGAATCCATGCGAAACAAATGGTTTAGCTTCAAATACTTGTGATATACATGATTTAGCTACAACTGCATGCGAAAAAAACGAGTTAGCTTCAAAACCAAGCGAAACACATGATATAGCCTCAAATCAATGCGAAGTAGAAGGCTTAGCTTCGAATAAATGCGAAACAAATGGTTTAGCTTCAAATACTTGTGATATGCATGATTTAGCTTCAACTACTAGCGAAACAAACGAGTTAGCTTAAAAGCCATGCGGAACACATGATTTAGCTTCAAACCAATGCGAAGTAGAAGGCTTAGCTTCAAATCCAGCGAAACGAATGATTTAGCTTCAAATACTTGCGAATATCACTGATATAGCTTCAAATGGAGGTGAAACAAACGAGTTAGCTTTAAATGCATGCAAAAGACATGATTTACCTTCAAATCAATGCGAAGTAGCAGGCTCAGTTTGAAATCCATGCGTATAAAGTTCTTTAGCTTCAAATACTTATGATATACATGATTTAGCTTCAACTGCATGCGAAACAAACGACTTAGCTTCAAATCCATGCGAAACACATGATTTAGCTTCAAATAAACGCGAATTAGGAGGCTGATCTTCGAATCCATGCGAAACAAATGGCTCAGGCTCAAATACTTGTGTTATACATGATTTAGCTTCAACAGTATGAGAAACAAACGAGTTAGCTTCAAATCCTGGCGATAGACATGATTTAGCTTCAAAACAATGCGAAGTAGAAGGCTTATCTTCGAATCCATGCGAAACAAATCGTTTAGCTTCAATTATATGTGAAATACATGATTTAGCTTCAAATGCATGCGAAACAAACGTGTTAGCTTCAAATCCATTTAAAACACATGATCTAGCTTCAAATTCATTCGAAAGACATGGTTTAGCGTACTATTCATGGGAATCAAATGGTTCAGATTCAAATACTTGTGATATACATGATATAGCTTCAAATGCAGGCGAAACAAACGAGTCAGCTTCAAATCCTTTCGAAACACATGATTTAGTATCAAATCAATGCGAAGCAGAAGGCTTAGCGTCAAATCCATGCGAAACGAATGGTTTAGCTTCAAATACTTGTGATATACATGATTTAGCTTCAACAGCATGCGAAACAAACGAGCTAGCTTCAAATCCAAGCGAAAAACATGTTTTAGCATCAAATCAATGCGAAGTAGGAGGCTTATCTTCAAATCCATACGAAACAATTCGTTTAGCTTCAAATACTTGTGATATTCATGATTTAACTTCAACTGCATGTGAAACAAACGAGTTAGCTTAAAATCCAAGCGAAACACATTATTTAGCTTCAAATCAATGCGAAGTAGAAGGCTGAGCTTCAAATCCAAGCGACACACATGATTTATCTTCAAATCAATGCGAAGTAGAAGGCTTAGCTTCAAATCCATGCGAATCAAACGGTTTAGCTCAAATACTTGTGATATACATGATTTATATTCAACTGCATGCGACACAAACGAGTTAGCTTCAAATCCAAGCGAAACACATGATTTCGCTTCAAATCAATGCGAAGTAGAAGTCTCTTCTTCGAATCCATACGGAACAAATGGTTTAGCTTCAAATTCATTCGCAACACATTGTTTAGCACAATATTCTTGCGAAAAAAATAATTCAGCTTCAAATACTTGTGATACACACGAATTAGCTTCAAATGCTTGGGAAACAAACGTGTTAGCTTCACATTCAAGCGAAAGAAATGATTCAGCTTCAAATCAGTTCGAAGTGGAAGGCAGATCTTCGAATCCATGCGAAACAAGTGGTTTAGATTGAAATACTTGTGATAAACATGATTTAGCTTCAACAGCATGTGAAGCAAACGAGATAGCTTCAAATCCATGCGAAACACATGAGTTGGCTTCAAATTCATTCGAAACACATGGTTTAGCAGAGTGTTCTCGAGAAACAAATGGTTCAGCTTCAAATACTTGTGATATACGTGATTTCGCTCCAACTGCATTCGAAACAAACGAATTAGCTTCAAATCCAAGCGAAACACATGATTTAGCTTCAAATCAATGCGAAGTAGAAGGCTTAGCTTCAAATCTATTCGAAACAAATGGTTCAGCTTCAAATACTTGTGATATACATGATTTAGCTTCAACTGCGAAACAAACGATTTAGTTTCAAATCGATGCGAAACAAATGGTTTAGCTTCAAATATTTCTGATATACATGATTTAGCTTAAAATGCAGTCGAGACAAACGAGTTGGGCTTCATAGCCAAGCGAAACACATTATTTGGCGTCAAAGTCATGCGAAACACATGGTTTAACTTAATATTCATGCGAAACAAATGCTTCAGCTTCAAATACTTGTGATATACATGATTTAGATTCAACTGCATGCGAAACAAACGAGTTAGCCTCAAATCCATGCGAAACACATGATTTAGCATCAAATCAATGCGAAGTAGATGGCTTAGCTTCGAATAAATGCGAACCAAATGGTTTAGCTTCAAATACTTGTGATATGCATGATTTAGCTTCAACTACTAGCGAAAAAAACGAGTTAGCTTCAAATCCAAGCGAAACACATGATTTAGCCTCAAATCAATGCGAAGTAGATGGCTTAGCTTCGAATAAATGCGAACCAAATGGTTTAGCTTCAAATACTTGTGATATGCATGATTTAGCTTCAACTACTAGCGAAAAAAACGAGTTAGCTTCAAATCCAAGCGAAACACATGATTTAGATTAAAATCAATGCGAAGTAGAAGGCTTATCTTCGAATCCATGCGAAACAAATGGTTTAGCTTCAAATACTTTTGATATACATGATTTAGCTACAACTGCATGCGACAAAAACGAGTTAGCTTCAAAACCAAGCGAAACACATGATTTAGCCTCAAATCAATGCGAAGTAGATGGCTTAGCTTCGAATAAATGCGAACCAAATGGTTTAGCTTCAAATACTTGTGATATGCATGATTTAGCTTCAACTACTAGCGAAAAAAACGAGTTAGCTTCAAATCCAAGCGAAACACATGATTTAGCCTCAAATCAATGCGAATTAGAAGGGTTATCTTCGAATCCATGCGAAACAAATGATATAGCTTCAAATACTTGTGATATACATGATTTAGCTTTAACAGCATCCGAAACAAACGAGTTAGCTTAAAATCCTTGCCAAACACATGATTTAGATTAAAATCAATGCGAAGTAGAAGGCTTATCTTCGAATCCATGCGAAACAAATGGTTTAGCTTCAAATACTTGTGATATACATGATTTAGCTTCAACTGCATGCGAAACAACCGAGTTAGCTTAAAATCCATGTGGAACACATGATTTAGCTTCAAATCAATGCGAAGTAGAAGGCTGATCTTCCTATCCATGCGCAGCAAATGGTTTAGCTTCAAATACTTGTGATACACTTGATTTAGATTCAACTGCTCGCGAATCAAACAAGTTAGCTTCAAATCCATGCGAAACACATGATTTAGATTAAAATCAATGCGAAGTAGAAGGCTTATCTTCGAATCCATGCGAAACAAATGGTTTAGCTTCAAATACTTGTGATATACATGATTTAGCTACAACTGCATGCGAAAAAAACGAGTTAGCTTCAAAACCAAGCGAAACACATGATATAGCCTCAAATCAATGCGAAGTAGAAGGCTTAGCTTCGAATAAATGCGAAACAAATGGTTTAGCTTCAAATACTTGTGATATGCATGATTTAGCTTCAACTACTAGCGAAACAAACGAGTTAGCTTAAAAGCCATGCGGAACACATGATTTAGCTTCAAACCAATGCGAAGTAGAAGGCTTAGCTTCAAATCCAGCGAAACGAATGATTTAGCTTCAAATACTTGCGAATATCACTGATATAGCTTCAAATGGAGGTGAAACAAACGAGTTAGCTTTAAATGCATGCAAAAGACATGATTTACCTTCAAATCAATGCGAAGTAGCAGGCTCAGTTTGAAATCCATGCGTATAAAGTTCTTTAGCTTCAAATACTTATGATATACATGATTTAGCTTCAACTGCATGCGAAACAAACGACTTAGCTTCAAATCCATGCGAAACACATGATTTAGCTTCAAATAAACGCGAATTAGGAGGCTGATCTTCGAATCCATGCGAAACAAATGGCTCAGGCTCAAATACTTGTGTTATACATGATTTAGCTTCAACAGTATGAGAAACAAACGAGTTAGCTTCAAATCCTGGCGATAGACATGATTTAGCTTCAAAACAATGCGAAGTAGAAGGCTTATCTTCGAATCCATGCGAAACAAATCGTTTAGCTTCAATTATATGTGAAATACATGATTTAGCTTCAAATGCATGCGAAACAAACGTGTTAGCTTCAAATCCATTTAAAACACATGATCTAGCTTCAAATTCATTCGAAAGACATGGTTTAGCGTACTATTCATGGGAATCAAATGGTTCAGATTCAAATACTTGTGATATACATGATATAGCTTCAAATGCAGGCGAAACAAACGAGTCAGCTTCAAATCCTTTCGAAACACATGATTTAGTATCAAATCAATGCGAAGCAGAAGGCTTAGCGTCAAATCCATGCGAAACGAATGGTTTAGCTTCAAATACTTGTGATATACATGATTTAGCTTCAACAGCATGCGAAACAAACGAGCTAGCTTCAAATCCAAGCGAAAAACATGTTTTAGCATCAAATCAATGCGAAGTAGGAGGCTTATCTTCAAATCCATACGAAACAATTCGTTTAGCTTCAAATACTTGTGATATTCATGATTTAACTTCAACTGCATGTGAAACAAACGAGTTAGCTTAAAATCCAAGCGAAACACATTATTTAGCTTCAAATCAATGCGAAGTAGAAGGCTGAGCTTCAAATCCAAGCGACACACATGATTTATCTTCAAATCAATGCGAAGTAGAAGGCTTAGCTTCAAATCCATGCGAATCAAACGGTTTAGCTCAAATACTTGTGATATACATGATTTATATTCAACTGCATGCGACACAAACGAGTTAGCTTCAAATCCAAGCGAAACACATGATTTCGCTTCAAATCAATGCGAAGTAGAAGTCTCTTCTTCGAATCCATACGGAACAAATGGTTTAGCTTCAAATTCATTCGCAACACATTGTTTAGCACAATATTCTTGCGAAAAAAATAATTCAGCTTCAAATACTTGTGATACACACGAATTAGCTTCAAATGCTTGGGAAACAAACGTGTTAGCTTCACATTCAAGCGAAAGAAATGATTCAGCTTCAAATCAGTTCGAAGTGGAAGGCAGATCTTCGAATCCATGCGAAACAAGTGGTTTAGATTGAAATACTTGTGATAAACATGATTTAGCTTCAACAGCATGTGAAGCAAACGAGATAGCTTCAAATCCATGCGAAACACATGAGTTGGCTTCAAATTCATTCGAAACACATGGTTTAGCAGAGTGTTCTCGAGAAACAAATGGTTCAGCTTCAAATACTTGTGATATACGTGATTTCGCTCCAACTGCATTCGAAACAAACGAATTAGCTTCAAATCCAAGCGAAACACATGATTTAGCTTCAAATCAATGCGAAGTAGAAGGCTTAGCTTCAAATCTATTCGAAACAAATGGTTCAGCTTCAAATACTTGTGATATACATGATTTAGCTTCAACTGCGAAACAAACGATTTAGTTTCAAATCGATGCGAAACAAATGGTTTAGCTTCAAATATTTCTGATATACATGATTTAGCTTAAAATGCAGTCGAGACAAACGAGTTGGGCTTCATAGCCAAGCGAAACACATTATTTGGCGTCAAAGTCATGCGAAACACATGGTTTAACTTAATATTCATGCGAAACAAATGCTTCAGCTTCAAATACTTGTGATATACATGATTTAGATTCAACTGCATGCGAAACAAACGAGTTAGCCTCAAATCCATGCGAAACACATGATTTAGCATCAAATCAATGCGAAGTAGAAGGCTTATCTTCAAATCCATGCGAAACGAATGATTTAGCTTCAAATACTTGCGAATATCTCTGATATAGCTTCAAATGCAGGTGAAACAAACGAGTTAGCTATAAATGCATGCAAAAGGCATGATTTACCTTCAAATCAATGCAAATTAGGAGACTGATCTTCGAATCCATGCGAAACAAATGGATCAGGCTCAAATACTTGTGTTATACATGGTTTAGCTTCAACAGTATGCGAAACAAACGAGTTAGCTTCAAATCCTAGCGATAGACATGATTTAGCTTCAAATCAATGCGAAGTAGAAGGCTTACCTTCGAATCCATGCGAAACAAATGGTTTAGCTTCAAACACTTGTGATATACATGATTTAGCTTCAACATCATGTGAAACAAACGAGTTAGCTTCAAATCCAAGCGAAACACATGATTTATCTTCAAATCAATGCGAGGTAGAAGGCTTAGCTTCAAATCCATGCGATTCAAACGGTTTAGCTTCAAATACTTCTGATATACATGATTTAGCTTCAACAGTATGCGAAACAACGAGTTAGCTTTAAATCCATGCGAAACACATGATTTAACTTCAAATGAATGCGAAGTAGAAGGGTTATCTTCGAATCCATGCGAAACAAATGGTTTAGCTTCAAATACTTGTGATATACATGATTTAGCTTCAACAGCATGCGAAACAAACCAGTTAGCTTCAAATCTATGCGGAACACATGATTTAGATTCAAATCAATGCGAAGTAGAAGGCTGATCTTCGAATCCATGCGAAGCAAATGGTTTAGCTTCAAATACTTTTGATACACTTGATTTAGCTTCAACAGCATGCGAAACAAACGAGTTAGCTTCAAATCCATGCGAAACACATGATTTAGCATCAAATCAATGCGAAGTAGAAGGCTGATCTTCGAATCCATGCGAAGCAAATGGTTTAGCTTCAAATACATGTGATATACATGATTTAGCTTCAACAGCATGCGAAACAAATGAGTTATATTCAAATCCAAGCGAAACACATTATTTATCTTCAAATCAATGCGAAGTGGAAGGCTTATCTTCGAATCCATGCGAAACGAATAGTTTAGCTTCAAATACTTATGATATACATGATTCAGCTTCAACTGCGTGCGAAACAAACGAGTTAGCTTTAAATCCATGCGAAACACATGATTTAGATTAAAATCAATGCGAAGTAGAAGGCTTATCTTCGAATCCATGCGAAACAAATGGTTTACCTTCAAATACTTGTGATATACACGATTTAGCTTCAACTGCATGCGAAACAAACGAGTTAGCTTCAAATCCATGCGAAACACATGATTTAGCATCAAATCAATGCGAAGTAGAAGGCTGATCTTCGAATTCATGCGAAGCAAATGGTTTAGCTTCAAATACATGTGATATACATGATTTAGCTTCAACAGCATGCGAAACAAATGAGTTATATTCAAATCCAAGCGAAACACATTATTTATCTTCAAATCAATGCGAAGTGGAAGGCTTATCTTCGAATCCATGCGAAACGAATAGTTTAGCTTCAAATACTTGTGATATACATGATTCACCGTCAACTGCATGCGAAACAAACGAGTTAGCTTCAAATCCATGCGAAACACATGATTTAGATTAAAATCAATGCGAAGTAGAAGGCTTATCTTCGAATCCATGCGAAACAAATGATATAGCTTCAAATACTTGTGATATACATGATTTAGCTTCAACAGCATCCGAAACAAACGAGTTAGCTTAAAATCCTTGCCAAACACATGATTTAGATTAAAATCAATGCGAAGTAGAAGGCTTATCTTCGAATCCATGCGAAACAAGTGGTTTAGCTTCAAATACTTGTGATATACATGATTTAGCTACAACTGCATGCGAAAAAAACGAGTTAGCTTCAAAACCAAGCGAAACACATGATATAGCCTCAAATCAATGCGAAGTAGAAGGCTTAGCTTCGAATAAATGCGAAACAAATGGTTTAGCTTCAAATACTTGTGATATACATGAATTAGCATCAACTGCATGCGAAACAAACGAGTTAGCTTAAAATCCATGCGGAACACATGATTTAGCTTCAAATCAATGCGAAGTAGAAGGCTGATCTTCGAATCCATACGAAACAAATGGTTTAGCTTCAAATACTTGTGATACACTTGATTTAGCTTCAACTGCTCGCGAATCAAACAAGTTAGTTTCAAATCCATGCGAACACATGATTTAGCTTCAAATCAATGCGAAGTATGAGGCTTATCTTCGATTCCAGGCGATACAAATGGTTTAGCTTCAAATACATGTGATGTACATGATTTAGCTACAACAGCATGCGAAACAAACGAGTTAGCTTCAAATCCATGCGAAACACATGATTAAGATTAGAATCAATGCGAAGAAGAAGGCTTATCTTCGAATCCATGCGAAACAAATGGTTTAGCTTCAAATACTTGTGATATACATGATTTAGCTTCAACTGCATGCGAAACAAACGAGTTAGCTTATAATCCATGCGAAACACATGATTTAGCTTCAAATCAATGCGAAGTAGAAGGGTTATCTTCGTATCCATGCGAAACAAATGGTTTAGCTTCAAATACTTGTGATACATTTGATTTAGCTTCAACAGCATGCGAAACAAACGAGTTAGCTTCAAATACGTGCGATACACATGATTTAGCTTTAAATCAATGCGAAGTAGAAGGCTGATCTTCGAATCCACGAGAAACAAATGGTTTTCCTTCAAATACTTGTGATATACATGATTTAGCTTCAACTGCATGCGAAACAAACGAGTTAGCTTCAAATCCAAGCGAAACAAAGGTTTTAGATTCAAATCAATGCGAAGTAGAAGGCTTAGCTTCAAATCCATGCGAATCAAATGGTTTAGCTTCATCTACTTGTGATATACATGATTTAGCTTCAACAGCATGCGAAACAAACGAGTCAGCTTCAAATCCAAGCGAAAAACATGATTTAGCTTCAAATGAATGCGAAGTAGAAGGCTGATCTCCGAATAAATCCGAAACAAATGGTTTAGCTTCAAAAACTTGTGATATACATGACTTACATTCAACAGCAAGAGAAACAAACGAGTTAGCTTCAAATCCATGCGAAACACATGATTTAGCATCAAATCAATGCGAAGTAGAAGGCTTACATTCGAATCCACACGAAACAGATGGTTTAGCTTCAAATACTTGTGATATTCATGATTTAGCTTCAACTGCATGCGAAAAAACGAGTTAGCTTCAAATCCAAGCGAAAAACGTGATTTAGCATCAAGTCAACGCGAAGTTGAAGGCTTAGCTTCGAATCCATGCGAAACAAATGGTTTAGCTTCAAATACTTGTGATATACATGATTTAGCTTCAACAGCATGCGAAACAAACGAGTCAGCTTCAAATCCAAGCGAAAAACATGATTTAGCATCAAGTCAACACGATGTTGAAGGCTTAGCTTCAAATCCATCCGAAACACATGATTTAGCTTCAAATAAACGCGAAGCAGATGGCTGATCATCGAATCCATTCGAAACAAACGAGTTTGCTTCAAATACAAGCGAAACACATGATTTAGCTTCAAATCAATGCGAAGTAGAAGGCATAGCTTCAAATCTATCCGAAACAGATGATTTAGCTACAAATCAATGCGAAGTAGAAGACTTAGTTTCAAATCCATGCGAAACAAATGGTTTAGCTTCAAATACTTGTGATATACATGATTTAGCTTCAACTGCATGCGATACAATCGATTAGCTTCGAATCCTTGCAAAACATATGATTTAAGTTCAAATCAATGCGATGTAGAAGGCTGATCTTTGAATCCACGCGAAACAAATGGATTAGCTTCAAATACTTGTGATATACAAGATTTAGCTTCAACAGCCTGCGAAACAAACGTGTTAGCTTCAAATCCAAGCGAAAAACATAATATAGCATTAAGTCAACGCGAAGTTGAAGGCTTAGCTTCAAGTCCATACGAAACAAATGGTTTAGCTTCAAACACTTGTTTTATACATGATTTAGCTTCAACTGCATGCGAAACAGATGGTCCAGCTTCAAATACTTGTGATGAACATGATTTAGCTTCAACTGCATGCGAAACAAACGAGTTAGCTTCAAATCCAAGCGAAACATATGATTTAGCTTCAAATCAATGCGAAGTAGAAGGCTGATCTCCGAATCCACACGAAACTGATTGTTTAGCTTCAAATACTTGTGATATACATGATTTATCTTCAACAGCATACGAAACAAACGTGTTAGCTTCAAATCCACGCAAAAGACATGATTTACCATCAAATCAATGCAAATTAGGAGGCTGATCTTCGAATCCATGCGAAACAAATGGCTCAGGCACAAATATTTGTGTTATACATGATTTAGCTTCAACAGAATGCGAAACAAACGAGTTAGCTTCAAATCCTAGCGATAGACATGATTTAGCTTCAAATCAATGCGAAGTAGAAGGCTTATCTTCGAATCCATGCGAAACAAATGGTTTAGCTTCAATTATATGTGATATACAAGATTAAGCTTCAAATGCATGCGAAACAAACGAGTTAGCTTCGAATACATGCGAGATACATGATTTAGCTTCAATTCAATGCGAAGTAGAAAGCTTATCTTCGAATCCATGCGAAACAAATGGTTTAGCTTCAAATACTTGTGATATACATGATTTAGCTTCAACTGCTTGGGAAGCAAACGAGATATCTTCAAATCCATTCAAAACACATGATTTAGCTTCAACTGCATGCGAATCAAATGGTTTAGCTTAAAATACTTGTGATATGCGTGATTTTGCTTCAACTGCATGCAAAACGAACGAGATAGCTTCAAATCAAAGCGAAACACATGATTTAGATTCATATCAATGCGAAGTAGAAGGCTTTGCTTCAAATCCAGCGAAACGAATGATTTAGCTTCAAATACGTGCGAATATCTCTGCTATAGCTTCAAATGCAAGTGAAACAAACGAGTTAGCTTCAAATCCATGCGAAACACATGATTTAGCTTCAAATCAGTGCGAAGTAGAAGGCTTATCTTCGAATCCATGCGAAACAAATGGTTTAGCTTCAAATACTTGTGATATACATGATTTAGCTCCAACAGCATGCGAAACAAACGAGTTAGCTTCAAATCTATGCGAAACACATGATTTAGCTTCAAATCAATGCGAAGTAGAAGGGTTATCTTCGAATCCATGCGAAACAAATGGATTAGCTTCAAATACTTGTGATATACATGATTTAGCTTCAACAGCATGCGAAACAAACGAGTTAGCTTTAAATCCATACGAAACACATGATTTAGCTTCAAATCAATGCGAAGTAGAAGGCTTATCTTCGAATCCATGCGAAACAAATGGTTTAGCTTCAAATACTTAAGATATACATGATTTAGCTTCAAATGCAGGCGAAACAAACGATTTAGCTTCAAATCCTTTCGAAACACATGGTTTAGTATCAAATCAATGCGAAGCAGAAGGCTTAGCTTCAAATCCATGCGAAACACATGATTTAGCTTCAAATAAACGCGATGTAGGAGGCTGATCTTCGAATCCATGCGAATACTTGTGTTATACTTGATTTAGTTTCAACTGCATGCGAAACAAACGACTTAGCTTCAAATCCTAGCGATAGACATGATTTAGCTTCAAATCAATGCGAAGAAGATGGCGTACCTTCGAATCCATGCGAAACAAATGGTTTAGCTTCAAATACCTGTGATATACATGATTTAGCTTCAAATGCAGGCGAAACAAACGAATTAGCTTCAAATCGATGCGAAACACACGATATAGCTTAAAATCAATGCGAAGCCGATGGCTGATCGTCAAATCCATGCGAAACAAATGGTTTAGTTCAAATACTTGTGATATACATGATTTAGATTCGACTTCATGCAAAACCAACGAGTTAGCTTCAAATCCATGCGAAACACATGATTTAGAATCAAATCAATGCGAAGTAGAAGGCTTAGCTTCAAATCCAGCGAAACGAATTATTTAGCTTCAAATACTTGCGAATGTCACTGATATAGCTTCAAATGCATGCGAAACAAATGGTTCAGCTTCAAATACTTGTGATATACATGATTTAGCTTCAACTGCGAAACAAACGATTTAGTTTCAAATCGATGCGAAACAAATGGTTTAGCATCAAATCAATGCGAAGTAGAAGGCTTATCTTCAAATCCATGCGAAACGAATGATTTAGCTTCAAATACTTGCGAATATCTCTGATATAGCTTCAAATGCAGGTGAAACAAACGAGTTAGCTTTAAATGCATGCAAAAGGCATGATTTACCTTCAAATCAATGCAAATTAGGAGACTGATCTTCGAATCCATGCGAAACAAATGGATCAGGCTCAAATACTTGTGTTATACATGGTTTAGCTTCAACAGTATGCGAAACAAACGAGTTAGCTTCAAATCCTAACGATAGACATGATTTAGCTTCAAATCAATGCGAAGTAGAAGGCTTACCTTCGAATCCATGCGAAACAAATGGTTTAGCTTCAAACACTTGTGATATACATGATTTAGCTTCAACATCATGTGAAACAAACGAGTTAGCTTCAAATCTATGCGAAACACATGATTTAGCTTCAAATCAATGCGAAGTAGAAGGGTTATCTTCGAATCCATGCGAAACAAATGGTTTAGCTTCAAATACTTGTGATATATATGATTTAGCTTCAACAGCATGCGAAACAAACGAGTTAGCTTCAAATCCAAGCGAAACACATGATTTATCTTCAAATCAATGCGAGGTAGAAGGCTTATCTTCAAATCCATGCGAATCAAACGGTTTAGCTTCAAATACTTGTGATATACATGATTTAGCTTCAACTGCATGCGAAACAAACGAGCTAGCCTCAAATCCATGAGAAACACGTGATTCAGGATCAAGTCAACGCGAAGTTGAAGGCTTAGCGTCAAATCCATGCGAAACGAACGATTTAGCTTCACATACTTGTGAATAGAAGTGATAAGGCTTGAAATGCAGGCGAAACAAACGAGTTAGCTTCAAATCCATGCGAAACACATGTTTTAGCATCAAATCAATGCGAAGTAGGAGGCTTATCTTCAAATCCATACGAAACAATTCGTTTAGCTTCAAATTCTTGTGATATTCATGATTTAACTTCAACTGCATGTGAAACAAACGAGTTAGCTTAAAATCCAAGCGAAACACATTATTTAGCTTCAAATCAATGCGAAGTAGAAGGCTGAGCTTCAAATCCAAGCGACACACATGATTTATCTTCAAATCAATGCGAAGTAGAAGGCTTAGCTTCAAATCCATGCGAATCAAACGGTTTAGCTTCAAATACTTGTGATATACATGATTTATATTTAACTGCATGCGACACAAACGAGTTAGCTTCAAATCCAAGCGAAACACATGATTTCGCTTCAAATCAATGCGAAGTAGAAGTCTCTTCTTCGAATCCATACGGAACAAATGATTTAGCATCAAATTCATTCGCAAAACATTGTTTAGCACAATATTCTTGCGAAAAAAATAATTCAGCTTCAAATACTTGTGATACACACGAATTAGCTTCAAATGCTTGGGAAACAAACGTGTTAGCTTCACATTCAAGCGAAAGAAATGATTCAGCTTCAAATCAGTGCGAAGTGGAAGGCTGATCTTCGAATCCATGCGAAACAAGTGGTTTAGATTGAAATACTTGTGATATACATGATTTAGCTTCAACAGCATGTGAAGCAAACGAGATAGCTTCAAATCCACGCGAACCACATGAATTGGCTTCAAATTCATTCGAAACACATGGTTTAGCAGAGTGTTCTCGAGAAACAAATGGTTCAGCTTCAAATACTTGTGATATACATGATTTAGCTCCAACTGCATGCGAAACAAACGAATTAGCTTCAAATCCAAGCGAAACACATGATTTAGCTTCAAATCAATGCGAAGTAGAAGGCTTAGCTTCAAATCTATTCGAAACAAATGGTTCAGCTTCAAATACTTGTGATATACATGATTTATATTCAACTGCATGCGACACAAACGAGTTAGCTTCAAATCCAAGCGAAACACATGATTTCGCTTCAAATCAATGCGAAGTAGAAGTCTCTTCTTCGAATCCATACGGAACAAATGGTTCAGCTTCAAATTCATTCGCAACACATTGTTTAGCACAATATTCTTGCGAAAAAAATAATTCAGCTTCAAATACTTGTGATACACACGAATTAGCTTCAAATGCTTGGGAAACAAACGAGATAGCTTCAAATCCATGCGAAACACATGAGTTGGCTTCAAATTCATTCGAAACACATGGCTTAGCAGAGTGTTCTCGAGAAACAAATGGTTCAGCTTCAAATACTTGTGATATACATGATTTAGCTCCAACTGCATGCGAAACAAACGAATTAGCTTCAAATCCAAGCGAAACACATGATTTAGCTTCAAATCAATGCGAAGTAGAAGGCTTAGCTTCAAATCCAGCGAAACGAATGATTTAGCTTCAAATACTTGCGAATATCACTGATATAGCTTCAAATGCAGGCGAAACAAACGAGTTAGCTTTAAATCCATGCAAAAGACATGATTTATATTCAAATCAATGCGAAGTAGAAGGCTTAGTTTGAAATCCATGCGAATCAAGTTCTTTAGCTTCAAATACTTATGATATACATGATTTAGCTTCAACTGCTTGAGGAGCAAACGAGTGAACTTCAAATCCATTCAAAACACATGATTTAGCTTCAAATCCATGCGAAACTCATGATTTAGCTTCAAATCAATGCGAAGTAGAAGGCTGATCTTCGAATCCATGCGAATCAAATGGTTTAGCTTCAAACACTTGTGATATACATGATTTAGCTTCAACTGCATGCGAAACAAACGAGTTAGCTTCAAAAACCATGCGTACACATGATTTAGCTTCAAATCGATGCGAAGTAGAAGGCTGATCTTCGAATCCATGCGAATCAAATGGTTTAGCTTCAAACACTTGTGATATACATGATTTAGCTTCAACTGCATGCGAAACAAACGAGTTAGCTTCAAAAACCATGCGATACACATGATTTAGCTTCAAATCGATGCGAAGTAGAAGGCTTATCCACGAATCCATGCGAAACAAATGGTTTAGCTGCAAATACTTGTGATATACATTATTCAGCATCAACTGCATGCGAAACAAACGAGTTAGCTTCAAATCCATGCGAAACACATGATTTAGCTTCAAATCAATGCGAAGAAGAAGGATTATCTTCGAATCCATGCAAAACAAATGGTTTAGCTTCAAGCAAATTGTGATATACATGATTTAGCTTCAAGTGCATGCGAAATAACCGAGTTAGCTTCAAATCCATGCGAAACACATGATTTAGGTCCAAATCAATGCGAAGCAGAAGGCTGATGTTCGAATACATGCGAAACAAAGGTTTAGCTTCAAATACTTGTGATATACTTGATTTATAGTCAAGTGCATGCGAAACAAACGAGATAGCTTCAAATCCATGCGAGACATATGATTTAACATCAAATCAATGCGAAGTAGAAGGCATAGCTTCAAATCCATGTGAATAAAATGGTTTAGCTTCAAATACTTGTGATATACATGATTTAGCTTCAACTGCATGCGAAACAAACGAGTTAGCTTCAAATCCATGCGCAACACATGATTTAGCTTCAAATCAATGCGAAGTAGATGGGTTATCTTTGAATCCATACGAAACAAATGGTTTAGCTTCAAACACTTGTGTTATACATGATTTAGCTTCAACTGCATGCGAAACAACGAGTTAGCTTCAAATCCATGCGAAAAACATGATTTAGCTTCAAATCAATGCGAAGAAGAAGGCATAGCTTCAAATCCATGGGAATCAAATGGTTTATCTTCAAATACTTGTGATATGCATTACTTATCTTCAACTGCATGCGAAACAAACGAGTTAGCTTCAAATCCATGCGAAACACATGATTATCTTCAAATCAATGCGAAGAAGAGGGGTGATCTTCGAATCCATGCTAATCAAATGGTTTAGCTTCAAACACTTGTGATATACATGATTTAGCTTCAACTGCTTGCGAAACAACGAGTTAGCTTTAAATCCATGCGAAACACATGATTTAACTCCAAATCAATGCGAAGTAGATCGCTTTGCTTCAAATCCATGCGAAACACATGATTTAGCTTCAAATCAATGCGAAGTAGAAGAGCTATCTTCGAATCCATGCGAAACAAATGATTTAGCTTCAAACACTTGTGATATACATGATTTAGCTTCAACTGCATGCGAAACAAACGAGTTAGCTTCAAATCCATGCGCAACACATGATTTAGCTTCAAATCAATGCGAAGTAGAAGGGTTATCTTTGAATCCATGCGAAACAAATGGTTTAGCATCAAACACTTGTGTTATACATGATTTAGCTTCAACTGCATGCGAAACAACGAGTTAGCTTTAAATCCATGCGAAACACATGATTTAGCTCCAAATCAATGCGAAGTAGAAGGCATAGCTTCAAATCCATGGGAATAAAATGGTTTATCTTCAAATACTTGTGGTATGCATGACTTATCTTCAACTGCATGCGAAATAAACGAGTTAGCTTCAAATCCATGCGAAAAACATGATTTAGGTCCAAATCAATGCGAAGCAGAAGGCTGATGTTCGAATCCATGCGAAACAAAGGTTTAGCTTCAAATACTTGTGATATACTTGATTTATATTCAAGTGCATGCGAAACAAACGAGATAGCTTCAAATCCATGCGAGACATATGATTTAACATCAAATCAATGCGAAGTAGAAGGCATAGCTTCAAATGCATGGGAATAAAATGGTTCAGCTTCAAATACTTGCGATATACATGATTTAGCTTCAACTGCATGCGAAACAACGAGTTAGCTTTAAATCCATGCGAAACATATGATTTAACATCAAATCAATGCGAAGCAGAAGGCTGATGTTCGAATCCATGCGAAACAAATGGTTTAGCTTCAAATACTTGTGATATACATGATTTAGCTTCAACTGCATGCGAAACAAACGAGTTAGCTTCAAATCCTTGCGAAACACATGATTATCTTCAAATCAATGCGAAGAAGAGTGGTGATCTTCGAATCCATGTTAATCAAATGGTCCATATTCAAATACTTGTGATATACATGATTTAGCTTCAACAGCATGCGAAACAAACGAGTTAGCTGTAAATCCATACGAAACACATGATTTAGCTCCAAATCAATGCGAAGTAGAAGGCATAGCTACAAATCCATGGGAATCAAATGGTTTAGCTTCAAATACTTGTGATATACATGATTTAGTTTCAACAGCATGCGAAACAAACGAGTTAGCTTCAAATCCATGCGAAACAAATGATTTAGCTTCAAACCAATGCGAAGTAGAAGGGTTATCTTCGAATCCATAGGAAACAAATGGTTTAGCTTCAAACACTTGTGATATACATGATTTAGCTTCAACAGCATGCGAAACAAACGAGTTAGCTTCAAATACATGCGAAACACATGATTTAGCTTCAAACCAATGCGAAAAAGAAGGATTATCTTCGAATCCATGCGAAACAAATGGTTTAGCTTCAAACACTTGTGATATACAAGATTTAGCTTCAACAGCATGCGAAACAAACGAGTTAGCTTCAAAAACCATGCAAAACACATGATTTAGCTTCAAATCAATGCGAAGTAGAAGGGTTATCTTTGAATCCATGCGAACCAAATGGTTTTGCTTCAAACACTTGTGATATACATGATTTTGCTTCAACTGCACGCTGAACAAACGAGTTAGCTTCAAATCTATGCGAAACACATGATTTAGCTTCAAATCAATGCGAAGAAGAGGGGTGATCTTCGAATCCATGCTAATCAAATGGTTCATATTCAAATACTTGTGATATACATGATTTAGCTTCAACAGCATACGAAACAAACGAGTTAGCTTCAAATCCAAGCGAAACACATGATTTAGCTTCAATTTAATGCGAAGTAGGAGGCTTAGCTTCAAATCCTTGCCAATCAAACGGTTTAGCTTCAAATACTTGTGATACACTTGATTTAGATTCAAGTGCATGCGAAACAAACTAGTTAGCTTTAAACCCATGCGAAACACATGATTAAACTCCAAATCAATTCGAAGTAGAAGGCTTTGATTCAAATCCATGCGAAACACATGATTTAGCTTCAAATCAATGCGAAGAAGAGGGGTGATCTTCGAATCCATGCTAATCAAATGGTACATATTCAAATTCTTGTGATATACATGATTTAGCTTCAACAGCATGCGAAACAAACTAGTTAGCTTTAAACCAATGCGAAACACATGATTAAACTCCAAATCAATTCGAAGTAGAAGGTTTTGCTTCAAATCCATGCGAAACACATGATTTAGCTTCAAATCAATGTGAAGAAGAGGGGTGATCTTCGAATCCATGCTAATCAAATGGTACATATTCAAATACTTGTGATATACATTATTTAGCTTCAACTGCATGCGAAACAAACGAGTTAGCTTCAAATCCATGCGCAACACATGATTTAGCTTCAAACCAATGCGAAGTAGAAGGGTTATCTTCGAATCCATGCGAAACAAATGGTTTAGCTTCAAACACTTGTGATATACATGATTTAGCTTCAACTGCATGCGAAACAACGATTTAGCTTTAAATCCATGCGAAACACATGATTTAACTCCAAATCTATGCGAAGTAGAAGGCTTTGCTTCAAATCCATGCGAAAAACATGATTTAGCTTCAAATCAATGCAAGGTAGAAGGGTTATCTTCGAATTCATGCGAAACAAATGATTTACCTTCAAACACTTGTGATATACATGATTTAGCTTCAACAGCATGCGAAACAAACGAGTTAGCTTCAAATCCATGCGAAATACATGATTTAGCTTCAAATCAATGCGAAGTAGAAGGGTTATCTTTGAATCCATGCGAAACAAATGGTTTAGCTTCAAACACTAGTGTTATACAAGATTTAGCTTCAACTGCATGCGAAACAACGAGTTAGCTTTAAATCCATGCGAAACATATGATTTAACTCCAAATCAATGCGAAGTAGAAGGCATAGCTTCAAATCCATGGGAAACAAATGGTTTAGATTCACATACTTGTGATATACATGATTTAGCTTCAACAGCATGCGAAACAAACGTGTTAGCTTCAAATCCATGCGAAACACATGATTTAGCTTCAATTTAATGCGAAGTAGAAGGCTTAGCTTCAAATCCATGTCAATCAAATGGTTTAGCTTCAAATACTTGTGATATACATGGTTCTGCTTCAAGTGCATGCGAAATAAACGAGTTAGCTTCAAATCCATGCGAAACACATGATTTAGGTCCAAATCAATGCGAAGCAGAAGGCTGTTGTTCGAATCCATGCGAAACAAAGGTTTAGCTTCAAATACTTGTGATATACTTGATTTATATTCTGTGCATGCGAAACAAACGAGATAGCTTCAAATCCATGCGAGACATATGATTTAACATCAAATCAATGCGAAGTAGAAGGCATAGCTTCAAATGCATGGGAATAAAATGGTTTAGCTTCAAATACTTGTGATATACATGATTTAGCTTCAACTGCATGCAAAACAAACGAGTCAGCTTCTAATCCATGCGCAACACATGATTTAGCTTCAAATCAATGCGAAGTAGAAGGGTTATCTTCGAATCCATGCGAAACAAATGGTTTAGCTTCAAACACTTGTGATATACATGATTTAGCTTCAACGGCATGCGAAACAACGAGTTAGCTTTAAATCCATGCGAAACACATGATTTAGCTCCAAATCAATGCGAAGTAGAAGGCTTTGCTTCAAATCCATGCGAAACACATGATTTAGCTTCAAATCAATGCGAAGTAGAAGGGTTATCTTCGAATCCATGCGAAACAAATGATTTAGCTTCAAACACTTGTGATATACATGATTTAGCTTCAAATCCACGCGAAGCAAATGATTTAAATTCAAATCAATGCGAACTTGATGGGTTATCATCAAATCCGTGCCAAACAAATGGTTTTGCTTCAAATACTTGTGATATACTTGATTTAGCTTCAACAGCATGCGAAACAAACGAGTTAGCTTCAAATCCATGCGAAACATATGATTTAACATCAAATCAATGCGAAGCAGAAGGCTGATGTTCGAATCCATGCGAAACAAATGGTTTAGCTTCAAATACTTGTGATATACATGATTTAGCTTCAACTGCATGCGAAACAAACGAGTTAGCTTCAAATCCTTGCGAAACACATGATTATCTTCAAATCAATGCGAAGAAGAGTGGTGATCTTCGAATCCATGCTAATCAAATGGTCCATATTCAAATACTTGTGATATACATGATTTAGCTTCAACAGCATGCGAAACAAACGAGTTAGCTTCAAATCCATGCGAAACACATGATTTAGCTTCAAACCAATGCGAAGAAGAAGGATTATCTTCGAATCCATGCGAAACAAATGGTTTAGCTTCAAACACTTGTGATATACAAGATTTAGATTCAACAGCATGCGAAACAAACGAGTTAGCTTCAAAAACCATGCGATACACATGATTTAGCTTCAAATCGATGCGAAGTAGAAGGCTTATCTACGAATCCATGCGAAACAAATGGTTTAGCTGCAAATACTTGTGATATACATGATTCAGAATCAACTGCATGCGAAACAAACGAGTTAGCTTCAAATCCATGCGAAACACATGATTTAGCTTCAAATCAATGCGAAGTGGAAGACTGATCTTTGAATCAATGCGAAACAAATGGTTTAGCTTCAAATACTTGTGATATACATGATTTTGCTTCAACTGCATGCTGAACAAACGAGTTAGCTTCAAATCCATGCGAAACACATGATTTAGCTTCAATTTAATGCGAAGTAGAAGGTTTAGCTTCAATTCCATGCCAATCAAACGGTGTAGCTTCAAATACTTGTGATATACATGGTTCAGCTTCAAGTGCATGCGAAATAAACGAGTTAGCTTCAAATCCATGCGAAACATATGATTTAGGTCCAAATCAATGCGAAGCAGAAGGTTGATGTTCGAATCCATGCAAAACAAATGGTTTAGCTTCAAACACTTGTGATATACATGATTTAGCTTCAGCTGCATGCGAAACAAACGAGTTAGCTTCAAATCCATGCGAAACACATGATTTATCTTCAAATCTATGCGAAGTAGAAGGCTTTGCTTCAAATCCATGCGAAAAACATGATTTAGCTTCAAATCAATGCAAGGTAGAAGGGTTATCTTCGAATTCATGCGAAACAAATGATTTAGCTTCAAACACTTGTGATATACATGATTTAGCTTCAACAGCATGCGAAACAAACGAGTTAGCTTCAAATCCATGCGAAATACATGATTTAGCTTCAAATCAGTGCAAAGTAGAAGGGTTATCTTTGAATCCATGCGAAACAAATGGTTTAGCTTCAAACACTAGTGTTATACATGATTTAGCTTCAACTGCATGCGAAACAACGAGTTAGCTTTAAATCCATGCGAAACATATGATTTAACTCCAAATCAATGCGAAGTAGAAGGCATAGCTTCAAATCCATGGGAAACAAATGGTTTAGATTCACATACTTGTGATATACATGATTTAGCTTCAACAGCATGCGAAACAAACGAGTTAGCTTCAAATCCATGCGAAATACATGATTTAGCTTCAAATCAGTGCAAAGTAGAAGGGTTATCTTTGAATCCATGCGAAACAAATGGTTTAGCTTCAAACACTAGTGTTATACATGATTTAGCTTCAACTGCTTGCGAAACAACGAGTTAGCTTTAAATCCATGCGAAACACATGATTTAACTCCAAATCAATGCGAAGTAGAAGGCTTTGCTTCAAATCCATGCGAAACACATGATTTAGCTTGAAATCAATGCGAAGTAGAAGGGTTATCTTCGAATCCATGCGAAACAAATGATTTAGCTTCAAACACTTGTGATATACATGATTTAGCTTCAACTGCATGCGAAAAAAACGAGTTAGCTTCAAATCCATGCGAAACACATGATTTAAATTCAAGTCAATGCGAAGTAGAAGGGTTATCTTTGAATCCATGCGAAACAAATGGTTTAGCTTCAAACACTTGTGTTATACATGATTTAGCTTCAACTGCATGCGAAACAACGAGTTAGCTTTAAATCCATGCGAAACACATGATTTAGCTCCAAATCAATGCGAAGTAGAAGGCATAGCTTCAAATCCATGGGAATCAAATGGTTTATCTTCAAATACTTGTGGTATGCATGACTTATCTTCAACTGCATGCGAAACAAACGAGTTAGCTTCAAATCCACGCGAAGCAAATGATTTAAATTCAAATCAATGCGAACTTGATGGGTTATCATCAAATCCGTGCCAAACAAATGGTTATGCTTCAAATACTTGTGATATACTTGATTTAGCTTCAACAGCATGCGAAACAAACGAGTTAGCTTCAAATCCATGCGAAACATATGATTTAACATCAAATCAATGCGAAGCAGAAGGCTGATGTTCGAATCCATGCGAAACAAATGGTTTAGCTTCAAATACTTGTGATATACATGATGTAGCTTCAACTGCATGCGAAACAAACGAGTTAGCTTCAAATCCTTGCGAAACACATGATTATCTTCAAATCAATGCGAAGAAGAGTGGTGATCTTCGAATCCATGCTAATCAAATGGTCCATATTCAAATACTTGTGATATACATGATTTAGCTTCAACAGCATGCGAAACAAACGAGTTAGCTGTAAATCCATGCGAAACACATGATTTAGCTCCAAATCAATGCGAAGTAGAAGGCATAGCTTCAAATCCATGGGAATCAAATGGTTTAGCTTCAAATACTTGTGATATACATGATTTAGTTTCAACAGCATGCGAAACAAACGAGTTAGCTTCAAATCCATGCGAAACAAATGATTTAGCTTCAAACCAATGCGAAGTAGAAGGGTTATCTTCGAATCCATGGGAAACAAATGGTTTAGCTTCAAACACTTGTGATATACATGATGGAGCTTCAACAGCATGCGAAACAAACGAGTTAGCTTCAAATCCATGCGAAACACATGATTTAGCTTCAAACCAAAGCGAAGAAGAAGGATTATCTTCGAATCCATGCGAAACAAATGGTTTAGCTTCAAACACTTGTGATATACAAGATTTAGATTCAATAGCATGCGAAACAAACGAGTTAGCTTCAAAAACCATGCGATACACATGATTTAGCTTCAAATCGATGCGAAGTAGAAGGCTTATCTACGAATCCATGCGAAACAAATGGTTTAGCTGCAAATACTTGTGATATACATGATTCAGCATCAACTGCATGCGAAACAAACGAGTTAGCTTCAAATCCATGCGAAACACATGATTTAGCTTCAAATCAATGCGAAGTGGAAGACTGATCTTTGAATCAATGCGAAACAAATGGTTTAGCTTCAAATACTTGTGATATACATGATTTTGCTTCAACTGCATGCTGAACAAACGAGTTAGCTTCAAATCCATGCGAAACACATGATTTAGCTTCAATTTAATGCGAAGTAGAAGGCTTAGCTTCAAATCCATGCCAATCAAACGGTGTAGCTTCAAATACTTGTGATATACATGGTTCAGCTTCAAGTGCATGCGAAATAAACGAGTTAGCTTCAAATCCATGCGAAACACATGATTTAGGTCCAAATCAATGCGAAGCAGAAGGTTGATGTTCGAATCCATGCAAAACAAATGGTTTAGCTTCAAACACTTGTGATATACATGATTTAGCTTCAGCTGCATGCGAAACAAACGAGTTAGCTTCAAATCCATGCGAAACACATGATTTATCTTCAAATCAATGCGAGGTAGAAGGCTTAGCTTCAAATCCATGCGAATCAAACGATTTAGCTTCAAATACTTGTGATATACTTGATTTATATTCAAGTGCATGCGAAACAAACGAGATAGCTTCAGATCCATGCGAAACATATGATTTAACATCAAATCAATGCGAAGTAGAAGCCATACCTTCAGATCCATGGGAATTAAATGGATTAGCTTCAAATACTTGTGATATACATGATTTAGCTTCAAAAGTATGCGAAACAAACGAGTTAGCTTCAAATCCATGGGCAACACATGATTTAGCTTCAAATCAATGCGAAGTAGAAGGGTTATCTTTGAATCCATGCGAAACAAATGGTTTAGCTTCAAACACTTGTGATATACATGATTTAGCTTCAGCTGCATGCGAAACAAACGAGTTAGCTTCAAATCCATGCGAAACACATGATTTATCTTCAAATCAATGCGAAGAAGAGGGGTGATCTTCGAATCCATGCTAATCAAATGGTTCATATTCAAATACTTGTGATATACATGATTTAGCTTCAACAGCATGCGAAACAAACGAGTTAGCTTCAAATCCAAGCGAAACACATGATTTAGCTTCAATTTAATGCGAGGTAGAAGGCTTAGCTTCAAATCCATGCGAATCGAACGATTTAGCTTCAAATACTTGTGATATACTTGATTTATATTCAAGTGCATGCGAAACAAACGAGATAGCTTCAAATCCATGCGAAACATATGATTTAACATCAAATCAATGCGAAGCAGAAGGCTGATGTTCGAATCCATGCGAAACAAATGGTTTAGCTTCAAATACTTGTGATATACGTGATTTAGCTTCAACTGCATGCGAAACAAACGAGTTAGCTTCAAATCCATGCGAAACACATGATTTAGCTTCAAATCAATGCGAAGAAGAGGGGTGATCTTCGAATCCATGCTAATCAAATGGTTCATATTCAAATACTTGTGATATACATGATTTAGCTTCAACAGCATGCGAAACAAACGAGTTAGCTTCAAATCCAAGCGAAACACATGATTTAGCTTCAATTTAATGCGAGGTAGAAGGCTTAGCTTCAAATCCATGCGAATCGAACGATTTAGCTTCAAATACTTGTGATATACTTGATTTATATTCAAGTGCATGCGAAACAAACGAGATAGCTTCAAATCCATGCGAAACATATGATTTAACATCAAATCAATGCGAAGCAGAAGGCTGATGTTCGAATCCATGCGAAACAAATGGTTTAGCTTCAAATACTTGTGATATACGTGATTTAGCTTCAACTGCATGCGAAACAAACGAGTTAGCTTCAAATCCATGCGAAACACATGATTTAGCTTCAAATCAATGCGAAGTGGAAGACAGATCTTTGAATCAATGCGAAACAAATGGTTTAGCTTCAAATACTTGTGATATACATGATTTTGCTTCAACTGCATGCTGAACAAACGAGTTAGCTTCAAATCCATGCGAAACACATGATTTAGCTTCAATTTAATGCGAAGTAGAAGGCTTAGCTTCAAATCCATGCCAATCAAACGGTGTAGCTTCAAATACTTGTGATATACATGGTTCAGCTTCAAGTGCATGCGAAATAAACGAGTTAGCTTCAAATCCATGCGAAACACATGATTTAGGTCCAAATCAATACGAAGCAGAAGGTTGATGTTCGAATCCATGCAAAACAAATGGTTTAGCTTCAAACACTTGTGATATACATGATTTAGCTTCAACTGCATGCTGAACAAACGAGTTAGCTTCAAATCCATGCGAAACACATGATTTAGCTTCAAATCAATGCGAAGAAGAGGGGTGATCTTCGAATCCATGCTAATCAAATGGTTCATATTCAAATACTTGTGATATACATGATTTAGCTTCAACAGCATGCGAAATAAACGAGTTAGCTTCAAATCCATGCGAAAAACATGATTTAGGTCCAAATCAATGCGAAGCAGAAGGCTGATGTTCGAATCCATGCGAAACAAAGGTTTAGCTTCAAATACTTGTGATATACTTGATTTATATTCAAGTGCATGCGAAACAAACGAGATAGCTTCAAATCCATGCGAGACATATGATTTAACATCAAATCAATGCGAAGTAGAAGGCATAGCTTCAAATGCATGGGAATAAAATGGTTCAGCTTCAAATACTTGCGATATACATGATTTAGCTTCAACTGCATGCGAAACAACGAGTTAGCTTTAAATCCATGCGAAACATATGATTTAACATCAAATCAATGCGAAGCAGAAGGCTGATGTTCGAATCCATGCGAAACAAATGGTTTAGCTTCAAATACTTGTGATATACATGATTTAGCTTCAACTGCATGCGAAACAAACGAGTTAGCTTCAAATCCTTGCGAAACACATGATTATCTTCAAATCAATGCGAAGAAGAGTGGTGATCTTCGAATCCATGCTAATCAAATGGTCCATATTCAAATACTTGTGATATACATGATTTAGCTTCAACAGCATGCGAAACAAACGAGTTAGCTGTAAATCCATGCGAAACACATGATTTAGCTCCAAATCAATGCGAAGTAGAAGGCATAGCTACAAATCCATGGGAATCAAATGGTTTAGCTTCAAATACTTGTGATATACATGATTTAGTTTCAACAGCATGCGAAACAAACGAGTTAGCTTCAAATCCATGCGAAACACATGATTTAGCTTCAAACCAATGCGAAGAAGAAGGATTATCTTCGAATCCATGCGAAACAAATGGTTTAGCTTCAAACACTTGTGATATACAAGATTTAGCTTCAACAGCATGCGAAACAAACGAGTTAGCTTCAAAAACCATGCGATACACATGATTTAGCTTCAAATCGATGCGAAGTAGAAGGCTTATCTACGAATCCATGCGAAACAAATGGTTTAGCTGCAAATACTTGTGATATAAATGATTCAGCATCAACTGCATGCGAAACAAACGAGTTAGCTTCAAATCCATGCGAAACACATGATTTAGCTTCAAATCAATGCGAAGTGGAAGACTGATCTTTGAATCAATGCGAAACAAATGGTTTAGCTTCAAATACTTGTGATATACATGATTTTGCTTCAACTGCATGCTGAACAAACGAGTTAGCTTCAAATCCATGCGAAACACATGATTTAGCTTCAATTTAATGCGAAGTAGAAGGCTTAGCTTCATATTCATGCCAATCAAACGGTGTAGCTTCAAATACTTGTGATATACATGGTTCAGCTTCAAGTGCATGCGAAACAAACGAGTTAGCTTCAAATCCATGCGAAACACATGATTTAGCTTCAAATCAATGCGAAGTAGAAGGCTTATCTACGAATCCATGCGAAACAAATGGTTTAGCTGCAAATACTTGTGATATAAATGATTCAGCATCAACTGCATGCGAAACAAACGAGTTAGCTTCAAATCCATGCGAAACACATGATTTAGCTTCAAATCAATGCGAAGTGGAAGACTGATCTTCGAATCCATGCGAAACAAATGGTTTAGCTTCAAACACTTGTGATATACATGATATAGCTTCAGCTGCATGCGAAACAAACGATTTAGCTTCAAATCCATGCGAAACACATGATTTATCTTCAAATCAATGCGAGGTAGAAGGCTTAGCTTCAAATCCATGCGAATCGAACGATTTAGCTTCAAATACTTGTGATATACTTGATTTATATTCAAGTGCATGCGAAACAAACGAGATAGCTTCAGATCCATGCGAAACACATGATTTAACATCAAATCAATGCGAAGTAGAAGTCATACCTTCAGATCCATGGGAATTAAATGGTTTAGCTTCAAATACTTGTGATATACATGATTTAGCTTCAACTGTATGCGAAACAAACGATTTAGCTTCAAATCCATGCGCAACACATGATTTAGCTTCAAATCAATGCGAAGTAGAAGGGTTATCTTTGAATCCATGCGAAACAAATGGTTTAGCTTCAAACACTTGTGATATACATGATTTTGCTTCAACTGCATGCTGAACAAACGAGTTAGCTTCAAATCCATGCGAAACACATGATTTAGCTTCAAATCAATGCGAAGAAGAGGGGTGATCTTCGAATCCATGCTAATCAAATGGTACATATTCAAATACTTGTGATATACATGATTTAGCTTCAACAGCATGCGAAACAAACGAGTTAGCTTCAAATCCATGCGAAACACATGATTTAGCTCCAAATCAAGCGAAGTAGAAGGCATAGCTTCAAATCCATGGGAATCAAATGCTTTAGCTTCAAATACTTGTGATATACATGATTTAGCTTCAACAGCATGCCAAACAAACGAGTTAGCTTCAAATCCAAGCTAAGCATATGATTTCGTTTCAAATCAATGCGAAGTAGAAGGCTGATCTCCGAATCCACACGAAACAGATTGTTTAGATTCAAATACTTGTGATATACATGATTTAGCTTCAACAGCATGCGAAACAAACGTGTTAGCTTCAAATCCGTGCGAAACACATGATTTAGCTTCAATTTAATGCGAAGTAGAAGGCTTAGCTTCAAATCCATGCCAATCAAACGGTTTAGCTTCAAATACTTGTGATATACATGGTTCAGCTTCAAGTGCATGCGAAATAAACGAGTTAGCTTCAAATCCATGCGAAACACATGATTTAGGTCCAAATCAATGCGAAGCAGAAGGCTGATTTTCGAATTCATGCGAAACAAAGGTTTTGCTTCAAATACTTGTGGTATACATGATTTAGCTTCAACTGCATGCGAAACAAACTAGTTAGCTTTAAACCCATGCGAAACACATGATTTAACTCCAAATCTATGCGAAGTAGAAGGCTTTGCTTCAAATCCATGCGAAAAACATGATTTAGCTTCAAATCAATGGGAAGTAGAAGGGTTACCTTTGAATCCATGCGAAACAAATGGTTTAGCTTCAAACACTTGTGTTATACATGATTTAGCTTCAACTCCATGCGAAACAACGAGTTAGCTCCAAATCCATGCGAAAAACATGATTTAGCTTCAAATCAATGCGAAGAAGAAGGCATAGCTTCAAATCCATGGGAATCAAATGGTTTATCTTCAAATACTTGTGATATGCATTACTTTTCTTTAACTGCATGCGAAACAAACGAGTTAGCTTCAAATCCATGCGAAACACATGATTATCTTCAAATCAATGCGATGAAGAGGGGTGATCTTCGAATCCATGCTAATCAAATGGTTCAGCTTCAAACACTTGTGATATACATGATTTAGCTTCAACTGCTTGCGAAACAACGAGTTAGCTTTAAATCCATGCGAAACACATGATTTAACTCCAAATCAATGCGAAGTAGAGGGCTTTGCTTCAAATCCATGCGAAACACATGATTTAGCTTCAAATCAATGCGAAGTAGAAGGGTTATCTTCGAATCCATGCGAAACAAATGGTTTAGCTTCAAACACTTGTGATATACAAGATTTAGCTTCAACTGCATGCGAAACAACGAGTTAGCTTTAAATCCATGCGAAACACATGATTTAGCTCCAAATCAAAGCGAAGTAGAAGGCATAGCTACAAATCCATGGGAATCAAATGGTTTAGCTTCAAACACTTGTGTTATACATGATTTAGCTTCAACTGCATGCGAAACAACGAGTTAGCTTTAAATCCATGCGAAACACATGATTTAGCTCCAAATCAATGCGAAGTAGAAGGCATAGCATCAAATCCATGGGAATCAAATGGTTTATCTTCAAATACTTGTGGTATGCATGACTTATCTTCAACTGCATGCGAAACAAACGAGATAGCTTCAAATCCACGCGAAGCAAATGATTTAAATTCAAATCAATGCGATCTTGATGGGTTATCATCAAATCCGTGCCAAACAAATGGTTTTGCTTCAAATACTTGTGATATACTTGATTTAGCTTCAACAGCATGCGAAACAAACGAGTTAGCTTCAAATCCATGCGAAACATATGATTTAACATCAAATCAATGCGAAGCAGAAGGCTGATGTTCGAATCCATGCGAAACAAATGGTTTAGCTTCAAATACTTGTGATATACATGATTTAGCTTCAACTGCATGCGAAACAAACGAGTTAGCTTCAAATCCATGCGAAACACATGATTTAGCTTCAAATCAATGCGAAGTGGAAGACTGATCTTTGAATCAATGCGAAACAAATGGTTTAGCTTCAAATACTTGTGATATACATGATTTTGCTTCAACTGCATGCTGAACAAACGAGTTAGCTTCAAATCCATGCGAAACACATGATTTAGCTTCAATTTAATGCGAAGTAGAAGGCTTAGCTTCATATTCATGCCAATCAAACGGTGTAGCTTCAAATACTTGTGATATACATGGTTCAGCTTCAAGTGCATGCGAAACAAACGAGTTAGCTTCAAATCCATGCGAAACACATGATTTAGCTTCAAATCAATGCGAAGTAGAAGGCTTATCTACGAATCCATGCGAAACAAATGGTTTAGCTGCAAATACTTGTGATATAAATGATTCAGCATCAACTGCATGCGAAACAAACGAGTTAGCTTCAAATCCATGCGAAACACATGATTTAGCTTCAAATCAATGCGAAGTGGAAGACTGATCTTCGAATCCATGCGAAACAAATGGTTTAGCTTCAAACACTTGTGATATACATGATATAGCTTCAGCTGCATGCGAAACAAACGAGTTAGCTTCAAATCCATGCGAAACACATGATTTATCTTCAAATCAATGCGAGGTAGAAGGCTTAGCTTCAAATCCATGCGAATCGAACGATTTAGCTTCAAATACTTGTGATATACTTGATTTATATTCAAGTGCATGCGAAACAAACGAGATAGCTTCAGATCCATGCGAAACACATGATTTAACATCAAATCAATGCGAAGTAGAAGTCATACCTTCAGATCCATGGGAATTAAATGGTTTAGCTTCAAATACTTGTGATATACATGATTTAGCTTCAACTGTATGCGAAACAAACGATTTAGCTTCAAATCCATGCGCAACACATGATTTAGCTTCAAATCAATGCGAAGTAGAAGGGTTATCTTTGAATCCATGCGAAACAAATGGTTTAGCTTCAAACACTTGTGATATACATGATTTTGCTTCAACTGCATGCTGAACAAACGAGTTAGCTTCAAATCCATGCGAAACACATGATTTAGCTCCAAATCAATGCGAAGTAGAAGGCATAGCATCAAATCCATGGGAATCAAATGGTTTATCTTCAAATACTTGTGGTATGCATGACTTATCTTCAACTGCATGCGAAACAAACGAGATAGCTTCAAATCCACGCGAAGCAAATGATTTAAATTCAAATCAATGCGATCTTGATGGGTTATCATCAAATCCGTGCCAAACAAATGGTTTTGCTTCAAATACTTGTGATATACTTGATTTAGCTTCAACAGCATGCGAAACAAACGAGTTAGCTTCAAATCCATGCGAAACATATGATTTAACATCAAATCAATGCGAAGCAGAAGGCTGATGTTCGAATCCATGCGAAACAAATGGTTTAGCTTCAAATACTTGTGATATACATGATTTAGCTTCAACTGCATGCGAAACAAACGAGTTAGCTTCAAATCCATGCGAAACACATGATTTAGCTTCAAATCAATGCGAAGTGGAAGACTGATCTTTGAATCAATGCGAAACAAATGGTTTAGCTTCAAATACTTGTGATATACATGATTTTGCTTCAACTGCATGCTGAACAAACGAGTTAGCTTCAAATCCATGCGAAACACATGATTTAGCTTCAATTTAATGCGAAGTAGAAGGCTTAGCTTCATATTCATGCCAATCAAACGGTGTAGCTTCAAATACTTGTGATATACATGGTTCAGCTTCAAGTGCATGCGAAACAAACGAGTTAGCTTCAAATCCATGCGAAACACATGATTTAGCTTCAAATCAATGCGAAGTAGAAGGCTTATCTACGAATCCATGCGAAACAAATGGTTTAGCTGCAAATACTTGTGATATAAATGATTCAGCATCAACTGCATGCGAAACAAACGAGTTAGCTTCAAATCCATGCGAAACACATGATTTAGCTTCAAATCAATGCGAAGTGGAAGACTGATCTTCGAATCCATGCGAAACAAATGGTTTAGCTTCAAACACTTGTGATATACATGATATAGCTTCAGCTGCATGCGAAACAAACGAGTTAGCTTCAAATCCATGCGAAACACATGATTTATCTTCAAATCAATGCGAGGTAGAAGGCTTAGCTTCAAATCCATGCGAATCGAACGATTTAGCTTCAAATACTTGTGATATACTTGATTTATATTCAAGTGCATGCGAAACAAACGAGATAGCTTCAGATCCATGCGAAACACATGATTTAACATCAAATCAATGCGAAGTAGAAGTCATACCTTCAGATCCATGGGAATTAAATGGTTTAGCTTCAAATACTTGTGATATACATGATTTAGCTTCAACTGTATGCGAAACAAACGATTTAGCTTCAAATCCATGCGCAACACATGATTTAGCTTCAAATCAATGCGAAGTAGAAGGGTTATCTTTGAATCCATGCGAAACAAATGGTTTAGCTTCAAACACTTGTGATATACATGATTTTGCTTCAACTGCATGCTGAACAAACGAGTTAGCTTCAAATCCATGCGAAACACATGATTTAGCTTCAAATCAATGCGAAGAAGAGGGGTGATCTTCGAATCCATGCTAATCAAATGGTACATATTCAAATACTTGTGATATACATGATTTAGCTTCAACAGCATGCGAAACAAACGAGTTAGCTTCAAATCCATGCGAAACACATGATTTAGCTCCAAATCAAGCGAAGTAGAAGGCATAGCTTCAAATCCATGGGAATCAAATGCTTTAGCTTCAAATACTTGTGATATACATGATTTAGCTTCAACAGCATGCCAAACAAACGAGTTAGCTTCAAATCCAAGCTAAGCATATGATTTCGTTTCAAATCAATGCGAAGTAGAAGGCTGATCTCCGAATCCACACGAAACAGATTGTTTAGATTCAAATACTTGTGATATACATGATTTAGCTTCAACAGCATGCGAAACAAACGTGTTAGCTTCAAATCCGTGCGAAACACATGATTTAGCTTCAATTTAATGCGAAGTAGAAGGCTTAGCTTCAAATCCATGCCAATCAAACGGTTTAGCTTCAAATACTTGTGATATACATGGTTCAGCTTCAAGTGCATGCGAAATAAACGAGTTAGCTTCAAATCCATGCGAAACACATGATTTAGGTCCAAATCAATGCGAAGCAGAAGGCTGATTTTCGAATTCATGCGAAACAAAGGTTTTGCTTCAAATACTTGTGGTATACATGATTTAGCTTCAACTGCATGCGAAACAAACTAGTTAGCTTTAAACCCATGCGAAACACATGATTTAACTCCAAATCTATGCGAAGTAGAAGGCTTTGCTTCAAATCCATGCGAAAAACATGATTTAGCTTCAAATCAATGGGAAGTAGAAGGGTTACCTTTGAATCCATGCGAAACAAATGGTTTAGCTTCAAACACTTGTGTTATACATGATTTAGCTTCAACTCCATGCGAAACAACGAGTTAGCTCCAAATCCATGCGAAAAACATGATTTAGCTTCAAATCAATGCGAAGAAGAAGGCATAGCTTCAAATCCATGGGAATCAAATGGTTTATCTTCAAATACTTGTGATATGCATTACTTTTCTTCAACTGCATGCGAAACAAACGAGTTAGCTTCAAATCCATGCGAAACACATGATTATCTTCAAATCAATGCGATGAAGAGGGGTGATCTTCGAATCCATGCTAATCAAATGGTTCAGCTTCAAACACTTGTGATATACATGATTTAGCTTCAACTGCTTGCGAAACAACGAGTTAGCTTTAAATCCATGCGAAACACATGATTTAACTCCAAATCAATGCGAAGTAGAGGGCTTTGCTTCAAATCCATGCGAAACACATGATTTAGCTTCAAATCAATGCGAAGTAGAAGGGTTATCTTCGAATCCATGCGAAACAAATGGTTTAGCTTCAAACACTTGTGATATACAAGATTTAGCTTCAACTGCATGCGAAACAACGAGTTAGCTTTAAATCCATGCGAAACACATGATTTAGCTCCAAATCAAAGCGAAGTAGAAGGCATAGCTACAAATCCATGGGAATCAAATGGTTTAGCTTCAAACACTTGTGTTATACATGATTTAGCTTCAACTGCATGCGAAACAACGAGTTAGCTTTAAATCCATGCGAAACACATGATTTAGCTCCAAATCAATGCGAAGTAGAAGGCATAGCATCAAATCCATGGGAATCAAATGGTTTATCTTCAAATACTTGTGGTATGCATGACTTATCTTCAACTGCATGCGAAACAAACGAGATAGCTTCAAATCCACGCGAAGCAAATGATTTAAATTCAAATCAATGCGATCTTGATGGGTTATCATCAAATCCGTGCCAAACAAATGGTTTTGCTTCAAATACTTGTGATATACTTGATTTAGCTTCAACAGCATGCGAAACAAACGAGTTAGCTTCAAATCCATGCGAAACATATGATTTAACATCAAATCAATGCGAAGCAGAAGGCTGATGTTCGAATCCATGCGAAACAAATGGTTTAGCTTCAAATACTTGTGATATACATGATTTAGCTTCAACTGCATGCGAAACAAACGAGTTAGCTTCAAATCCATGCGAAACACATGATTTAGCTTCAAATCAATGCGAAGTGGAAGACTGATCTTTGAATCAATGCGAAACAAATGGTTTAGCTTCAAATACTTGTGATATACATGATTTTGCTTCAACTGCATGCTGAACAAACGAGTTAGCTTCAAATCCATGCGAAACACATGATTTAGCTTCAATTTAATGCGAAGTAGAAGGCTTAGCTTCATATTCATGCCAATCAAACGGTGTAGCTTCAAATACTTGTGATATACATGGTTCAGCTTCAAGTGCATGCGAAACAAACGAGTTAGCTTCAAATCCATGCGAAACACATGATTTAGCTTCAAATCAATGCGAAGTAGAAGGCTTATCTACGAATCCATGCGAAACAAATGGTTTAGCTGCAAATACTTGTGATATAAATGATTCAGCATCAACTGCATGCGAAACAAACGAGTTAGCTTCAAATCCATGCGAAACACATGATTTAGCTTCAAATCAATGCGAAGTGGAAGACTGATCTTCGAATCCATGCGAAACAAATGGTTTAGCTTCAAACACTTGTGATATACATGATATAGCTTCAGCTGCATGCGAAACAAACGAGTTAGCTTCAAATCCATGCGAAACACATGATTTATCTTCAAATCAATGCGAGGTAGAAGGCTTAGCTTCAAATCCATGCGAATCGAACGATTTAGCTTCAAATACTTGTGATATACTTGATTTATATTCAAGTGCATGCGAAACAAACGAGATAGCTTCAGATCCATGCGAAACACATGATTTAACATCAAATCAATGCGAAGTAGAAGTCATACCTTCAGATCCATGGGAATTAAATGGTTTAGCTTCAAATACTTGTGATATACATGATTTAGCTTCAACTGTATGCGAAACAAACGATTTAGCTTCAAATCCATGCGCAACACATGATTTAGCTTCAAATCAATGCGAAGTAGAAGGGTTATCTTTGAATCCATGCGAAACAAATGGTTTAGCTTCAAACACTTGTGATATACATGATTTTGCTTCAACTGCATGCTGAACAAACGAGTTAGCTTCAAATCCATGCGAAACACATGATTTAGCTTCAAATCAATGCGAAGAAGAGGGGTGATCTTCGAATCCATGCTAATCAAATGGTACATATTCAAATACTTGTGATATACATGATTTAGCTTCAACAGCATGCGAAACAAACGAGTTAGCTTCAAATCCATGCGAAACACATGATTTAGCTCCAAATCAAGCGAAGTAGAAGGCATAGCTTCAAATCCATGGGAATCAAATGCTTTAGCTTCAAATACTTGTGATATACATGATTTAGCTTCAACAGCATGCCAAACAAACGAGTTAGCTTCAAATCCAAGCTAAGCATATGATTTCGTTTCAAATCAATGCGAAGTAGAAGGCTGATCTCCGAATCCACACGAAACAGATTGTTTAGATTCAAATACTTGTGATATACATGATTTAGCTTCAACAGCATGCGAAACAAACGTGTTAGCTTCAAATCCGTGCGAAACACATGATTTAGCTTCAATTTAATGCGAAGTAGAAGGCTTAGCTTCAAATCCATGCCAATCAAACGGTTTAGCTTCAAATACTTGTGATATACATGGTTCAGCTTCAAGTGCATGCGAAATAAACGAGTTAGCTTCAAATCCATGCGAAACACATGATTTAGGTCCAAATCAATGCGAAGCAGAAGGCTGATTTTCGAATTCATGCGAAACAAAGGTTTTGCTTCAAATACTTGTGGTATACATGATTTAGCTTCAACTGCATGCGAAACAAACTAGTTAGCTTTAAACCCATGCGAAACACATGATTTAACTCCAAATCTATGCGAAGTAGAAGGCTTTGCTTCAAATCCATGCGAAAAACATGATTTAGCTTCAAATCAATGGGAAGTAGAAGGGTTACCTTTGAATCCATGCGAAACAAATGGTTTAGCTTCAAACACTTGTGTTATACATGATTTAGCTTCAACTCCATGCGAAACAACGAGTTAGCTCCAAATCCATGCGAAAAACATGATTTAGCTTCAAATCAATGCGAAGAAGAAGGCATAGCTTCAAATCCATGGGAATCAAATGGTTTATCTTCAAATACTTGTGATATGCATTACTTTTCTTCAACTGCATGCGAAACAAACGAGTTAGCTTCAAATCCATGCGAAACACATGATTATCTTCAAATCAATGCGATGAAGAGGGGTGATCTTCGAATCCATGCTAATCAAATGGTTCAGCTTCAAACACTTGTGATATACATGATTTAGCTTCAACTGCTTGCGAAACAACGAGTTAGCTTTAAATCCATGCGAAACACATGATTTAACTCCAAATCAATGCGAAGTAGAGGGCTTTGCTTCAAATCCATGCGAAACACATGATTTAGCTTCAAATCAATGCGAAGTAGAAGGGTTATCTTCGAATCCATGCGAAACAAATGGTTTAGCTTCAAACACTTGTGATATACAAGATTTAGCTTCAACTGCATGCGAAACAACGAGTTAGCTTTAAATCCATGCGAAACACATGATTTAGCTCCAAATCAAAGCGAAGTAGAAGGCATAGCTACAAATCCATGGGAATCAAATGGTTTAGCTTCAAACACTTGTGTTATACATGATTTAGTTTCAACTGCATGCGAAACAACGAGTTAGCTTTAAATCCATGCGAAACACATGATTTAGCTCCAAATCAATGCGAAGTAGAAGGCATAGCATCAAATCCATGGGAATCAAATGGTTTATCTTCAAATACTTGTGGTATGCATGACTTATCTTCATCTGCATGCGAAACAAACGAGATAGCTTCAAATCCACGCGAAGCAAATGATTTAAATTCAAATCAATGCGATCTTGATGGGTTATCATCAAATCCGTGCCAAACAAATGGTTTTGCTTCAAATACTTGTGATATACTTGATTTAGCTTCAACAGCATGCGAAACAAACGAGTTAGCTTCAAATCCATGCGAAACATATGATTTAACATCAAATCAATGCGAAGCAGAAGGCTGATGTTCGAATCCATGCGAAACAAATGGTTTAGCTTCAAATACTTGTGATATACATGATTTAGCTTCAACTGCATGCGAAACAAACGAGTTAGCTTCAAATCCTTGCGAAACACATGATTATCTTCAAATCAATGCGAAGAAGAGTGGTGATCTTCGAATCCATGCTAATCAAATGGTCCATATTCAAATACTTGTGATATACATGATTTAGCTTCAACAGCATGCGAAACAATCGAGTTAGCTGTAAATCCATGCGAAACACATGATTTAGCTCCAAATCAATGCGAAGTAGAAGGCATAGCTTCAAATCCATGGGAATCAAATGGTTTAGCTTCAAATACTTGTGATATACATGATTTAGTTTCAACAGCATGCGAAACAAACGAGTTAGCTTCAAATCCGTGCGAAACAAATGATTTAGCTTCAAACCAATGCGAAGTAGAAGGGTTATCTTCGAATCCATGGGAAACAAATGGTTTAGCTTCAAACACTTGTGATATACATGATGGAGCTTCAACAGCATGCGAAACAAACGAGTTAGCTTCAAATCCATGCGAAACACATGATTTAGCTTCAAACCAATGCGAAGAAGAAGGATTATCTTCGAATCCATGCGAAACAAATGGTTTAGCTTCAAACACTTGTGATATACAAGATTTAGATTCAACAGCATGCGAAACAAACGAGTTAGCTTCAAAAACCATGCGATACACATGATTTAGCTTCAAATCGATGCGAAGTAGAAGGCTTATCTACGAATCCATGCGAAACAAATGGTTTAGCTGCAAATACTTGTGATATACATGATTCAGCATCAACTGCATGCGAAACAAACGAGTTAGCTTCAAATCCATGCGAAACACATGATTTAGCTTCAAATCAATGCGAAGTGGAAGACTGATCTTTGAATCAATGCGAAACAAATGGTTTAGCTTCAAATACTTGTGATATACATGATTTTGCTTCAACTGCAAGCTGAACATACGAGTTAGCTTCAAATCCATGCGAAACACATGATTTAGCTTCAAACCAATGCGAAGAAGAAGGATTATCTTCGAATCCATGCGAAACAAATGGTTTAGCTTCAAACACTTGTGATATACAAGATTTAGATTCAACAGCATGCGAAACAAACGAGTTAGCTTCAAAAACCATGCGATACACATGATTTAGCTTCAAATCGATGCGAAGTAGAAGGCTTATCTACGAATCCATGCGAAACAAATGGTTTAGCTGCAAATACTTGTGATATACATGATTCAGCATCAACTGCATGCGAAACAAACGAGTTAGCTTCAAATCCATGCGAAACACATGATTTAGCTTCAAATCAATGCGAAGTGGAAGACTGATCTTTGAATCAATGCGAAACAAATGGTTTAGCTTCAAATACTTGTGATATACATGATTTTGCTTCAACTGCAAGCTGAACATACGAGTTAGCTTCAAATCCATGCGAAACACATGATTTAGCTTCAATTTAATGCGAAGTAGAAGGCTCAGCTTCAAATCCATGCCAATCAAACGGTGTAGCTTCAAATACTTGTGATATACATGGTTCAGCTTCAAGTGCATGCGAAATAAACGAGTTAGCTTCAAATCCATGCGAAACACATGATTTAGGTCCAAATCAATGCGAAGCAGAAGGTTGATGTTCGAATCCATGCAAAACAAATGGTTTAGCTTCAAACACTTGTGATATACATGATTTAGCTTCAGCTGCATGCGAAACAAACGAGTTAGCTTCAAATCCATGCGAAACACATGATTTATCTTCAAATCAATGCGAGGTAGAAGGCTTAGCTTCAAATCCATGCGAATCAAACGATTTAGCTTCAAATACTTGTGATATACTTGATTTATATTCAAGTGCATGCGAAACAAACGAGATAGCTTCAGATCCATGCGAAACATATGATTTAACATCAAATCAATGCGAAGTAGAAGCCATACCTTCAGATCCATGGGAATTAAATGGATTAGCTTCAAATACTTGTGATATACATGATTTAGCTTCAAAAGTATGCGAAACAAACGAGTTAGCTTCAAATCCATGGGCAACACATGATTTAGCTTCAAATCAATGCGAAGTAGAAGGGTTATCTTTGAATCCATGCGAAACAAATGGTTTAGCTTCAAACACTTGTGATATACATGATTTAGCTTCAGCTGCATGCGAAACAAACGAGTTAGCTTCAAATCCATGCGAAACACATGATTTATCTTCAAATCAATGCGAAGAAGAGGGGTGATCTTCGAATCCATGCTAATCAAATGGTTCATATTCAAATACTTGTGATATACATGATTTAGCTTCAACAGCATGCGAAACAAACGAGTTAGCTTCAAATCCAAGCGAAACACATGATTTAGCTTCAATTTAATGCGAGGTAGAAGGCTTAGCTTCAAATCCATGCGAATCGAACGATTTAGCTTCAAATACTTGTGATATACTTGATTTATATTCAAGTGCATGCGAAACAAACGAGATAGCTTCAAATCCATGCGAAACATATGATTTAACATCAAATCAATGCGAAGCAGAAGGCTGATGTTCGAATCCATGCGAAACAAATGGTTTAGCTTCAAATACTTGTGATATACGTGATTTAGCTTCAACTGCATGCGAAACAAACGAGTTAGCTTCAAATCCATGCGAAACACATGATTTAGCTTCAAATCAATGCGAAGAAGAGGGGTGATCTTCGAATCCATGCTAATCAAATGGTTCATATTCAAATACTTGTGATATACATGATTTAGCTTCAACAGCATGCGAAACAAACGAGTTAGCTTCAAATCCAAGCGAAACACATGATTTAGCTTCAATTTAATGCGAGGTAGAAGGCTTAGCTTCAAATCCATGCGAATCGAACGATTTAGCTTCAAATACTTGTGATATACTTGATTTATATTCAAGTGCATGCGAAACAAACGAGATAGCTTCAAATCCATGCGAAACATATGATTTAACATCAAATCAATGCGAAGCAGAAGGCTGATGTTCGAATCCATGCGAAACAAATGGTTTAGCTTCAAATACTTGTGATATACGTGATTTAGCTTCAACTGCATGCGAAACAAACGAGTTAGCTTCAAATCCATGCGAAACACATGATTTAGCTTCAAATCAATGCGAAGTGGAAGACTGATCTTTGAATCAATGCGATACAAATGGTTTAGCTTCAAATACTTGTGATATACATGATTTTGCTTCAACTGCATGCTGAACAAACGAGTTAGCTTCAAATCCATGCGAAACACATGATTTAGCTTCAATTTAATGCGAAGTAGAAGGCTTAGCTTCAAATCCATGCCAATCAAACGGTGTAGCTTCAAATACTTGTGATATACATGGTTCAGCTTCAAGTGCATGCGAAATAAACGAGTTAGCTTCAAATCCATGCGAAACACATGATTTAGGTCCAAATCAATGCGAAGCAGAAGGTTGATGTTCGAATCCATGCAAAACAAATGGTTTAGCTTCAAACACTTGTGATATACATGATTTAGCTTCAACTGCATGCTGAACAAACGAGTTAGCTTCAAATCCATGCGAAACACATGATTTAGCTTCAAATCAATGCGAGGTAGAAGGCTTAGCTTCAAATCCATGCGAATCGAACGATTTAGCTTCAAATACTTGTGATATACTTGATTTATATTCAAGTGCATGCGAAACAAACGAGATAGCTTCAAATCCATGCGAAACATATGATTTAACATCAAATCAATGCGAAGCAGAAGGCTGATGTTCGAATCCATGCGAAACAAATGGTTTAGCTTCAAATACTTGTGATATACGTGATTTAGCTTCAACTGCATGCGAAACAAACGAGTTAGCTTCAAATCCATGCGAAACACATGATTTAGCTTCAAATCAATGCGAAGTGGAAGACTGATCTTTGAATCAATGCGATACAAATGGTTTAGCTTCAAATACTTGTGATATACATGATTTTGCTTCAACTGCATGCTGAACAAACGAGTTAGCTTCAAATCCATGCGAAACACATGATTTAGCTTCAATTTAATGCGAAGTAGAAGGCTTAGCTTCAAATCCATGCCAATCAAACGGTGTAGCTTCAAATACTTGTGATATACATGGTTCAGCTTCAAGTGCATGCGAAATAAACGAGTTAGCTTCAAATCCATGCGAAACACATGATTTAGGTCCAAATCAATGCGAAGCAGAAGGTTGATGTTCGAATCCATGCAAAACAAATGGTTTAGCTTCAAACACTTGTGATATACATGATTTAGCTTCAACTGCATGCTGAACAAACGAGTTAGCTTCAAATCCATGCGAAACACATGATTTAGCTTCAAATCAATGCGAAGAAGAGGGGTGATCTTCGAATCCATGCTAATCAAATGGTTCATATTCAAATACTTATGATATACATGATTTAGCTTCAACAGCATGCGAAATAAACGAGTTAGCTTCAAATCCATGCGAAAAACATGATTTAGGTCCAAATCAATGCGAAGCAGAAGGCTGATGTTCGAATCCATGCGAAACAAAGGTTTAGCTTCAAATACTTGTGATATACTTGATTTATATTCAAGTGCATGCGAAACAAACGAGATAGCTTCAAATCCATGCGAGACATATGATTTAACATCAAATCAATGCGAAGTAGAAGGCATAGCTTCAAATGCATGGGAATAAAATGGTTCAGCTTCAAATACTTGCGATATACATGATTTAGCTTCAACTGCATGCGAAACAACGAGTTAGCTTTAAATCCATGCGAAACATATGATTTAACATCAAATCAATGCGAAGCAGAAGGCTGATGTTCGAATCCATGCGAAACAAATGGTTTAGCTTCAAATACTTGTGATATACATGATTTAGCTTCAACTGCATGCGAAACAAACGAGTTAGCTTCAAATCCTTGCGAAACACATGATTATCTTCAAATCAATGCGAAGAAGAGTGGTGATCTTCGAATCCATGCTAATCAAATGGTCCATATTCAAATACTTGTGATATACATGATTTAGCTTCAACAGCATGCGAAACAAACGAGTTAGCTGTAAATCCATGCGAAACACATGATTTAGCTCCAAATCAATGCGAAGTAGAAGGCATAGCTACAAATCCATGGGAATCAAATGGTTTAGCTTCAAATACTTGTGATATACATGATTTAGTTTCAACAGCAAGCGAAACAAACGAGTTAGCTTCAAATCCATGCGAAACAAATGATTTAGCTTCAAACCAATGCGAAGTAGAAGGGTTATCTTCGAATCCATGGGAAACAAATGGTTTAGCTTCAAACACTTGTGATATACATGATTTAGCTTCAACAGCATGCGAAACAAACGAGTTAGCTTCAAATCCATGCGAAACACATGATTTAGCTTCAAACCAATGCGAAGAAGAAGGATTATCTTCGAATCCATGCGAAACAAATGGTTTAGCTTCAAACACTTGTGATATACAAGATTTAGCTTCAACAGCATGCGAAACAAACGAGTTAGCTTCAAAAACCATGCGATACACATGATTTAGCTTCAAATCGATGCGAAGTAGAAGGCTTATCTACGAATCCATGCGAAACAAATGGTTTAGCTGCAAATACTTGTGATATAAATGATTCAGCATCAACTGCATGCGAAACAAACGAGTTAGCTTCAAATCCATGCGAAACACATGATTTAGCTTCAAATCAATGCGAAGTGGAAGACTGATCTTTGAATCAATGCGAAACAAATGGTTTAGCTTCAAATACTTGTGATATACATGATTTTGCTTCAACTGCATGCTGAACAAACGAGTTAGCTTCAAATCCATGCGAAACACATGATTTAGCTTCAATTTAATGCGAAGTAGAAGGCTTAGCTTCATATTCATGCCAATCAAACGGTGTAGCTTCAAATACTTGTGATATACATGGTTCAGCTTCAAGTGCATGCGAAACAAACGAGTTAGCTTCAAATCCATGCGAAACACATGATTTAGCTTCAAATCAATGCGAAGTAGAAGGCTTATCTACGAATCCATGCGAAACAAATGGTTTAGCTGCAAATACTTGTGATATAAATGATTCAGCATCAACTGCATGCGAAACAAACGAGTTAGCTTCAAATCCATGCGAAACACATGATTTAGCTTCAAATCAATGCGAAGTGGAAGACTGATCTTCGAATCCATGCGAAACAAATGGTTTAGCTTCAAACACTTGTGATATACATGATATAGCTTCAGCTGCATGCGAAACAAACGAGTTAGCTTCAAATCCATGCGAAACACATGATTTATCTTCAAATCAATGCGAGGTAGAAGGCTTAGCTTCAAATCCATGCGAATCGAACGATTTAGCTTCAAATACTTGTGATATACTTGATTTATATTCAAGTGCATGCGAAACAAACGAGATAGCTTCAGATCCATGCGAAACACATGATTTAACATCAAATCAATGCGAAGTAGAAGTCATACCTTCAGATCCATGGGAATTAAATGGTTTAGCTTCAAATACTTGTGATATACATGATTTAGCTTCAACTGTATGCGAAACAAACGATTTAGCTTCAAATCCATGCGCAACACATGATTTAGCTTCAAATCAATGCGAAGTAGAAGGGTTATCTTTGAATCCATGCGAAACAAATGGTTTAGCTTCAAACACTTGTGATATACATGATTTTGCTTCAACTGCATGCTGAACAAACGAGTTAGCTTCAAATCCATGCGAAACACATGATTTAGCTTCAAATCAATGCGAAGAAGAGGGGTGATCTTCGAATCCATGCTAATCAAATGGTACATATTCAAATACTTGTGATATACATGATTTAGCTTCAACAGCATGCGAAACAAACGAGTTAGCTTCAAATCCATGCGAAACACATGATTTAGCTCCAAATCAAGCGAAGTAGAAGGCATAGCTTCAAATCCATGGGAATCAAATGCTTTAGCTTCAAATACTTGTGATATACATGATTTAGCTTCAACAGCATGCCAAACAAACGAGTTAGCTTCAAATCCAAGCTAAGCATATGATTTCGTTTCAAATCAATGCGAAGTAGAAGGCTGATCTCCGAATCCACACGAAACAGATTGTTTAGATTCAAATACTTGTGATATACATGATTTAGCTTCAACAGCATGCGAAACAAACGTGTTAGCTTCAAATCCGTGCGAAACACATGATTTAGCTTCAATTTAATGCGAAGTAGAAGGCTTAGCTTCAAATCCATGCCAATCAAACGGTTTAGCTTCAAATACTTGTGATATACATGGTTCAGCTTCAAGTGCATGCGAAATAAACGAGTTAGCTTCAAATCCATGCGAAACACATGATTTAGGTCCAAATCAATGCGAAGCAGAAGGCTGATTTTCGAATTCATGCGAAACAAAGGTTTTGCTTCAAATACTTGTGGTATACATGATTTAGCTTCAACTGCATGCGAAACAAACTAGTTAGCTTTAAACCCATGCGAAACACATGATTTAACTCCAAATCTATGCGAAGTAGAAGGCTTTGCTTCAAATCCATGCGAAAAACATGATTTAGCTTCAAATCAATGGGAAGTAGAAGGGTTACCTTTGAATCCATGCGAAACAAATGGTTTAGCTTCAAACACTTGTGTTATACATGATTTAGCTTCAACTCCATGCGAAACAACGAGTTAGCTCCAAATCCATGCGAAAAACATGATTTAGCTTCAAATCAATGCGAAGAAGAAGGCATAGCTTCAAATCCATGGGAATCAAATGGTTTATCTTCAAATACTTGTGATATGCATTACTTTTCTTCAACTGCATGCGAAACAAACGAGTTAGCTTCAAATCCATGCGAAACACATGATTATCTTCAAATCAATGCGATGAAGAGGGGTGATCTTCGAATCCATGCTAATCAAATGGTTCAGCTTCAAACACTTGTGATATACATGATTTAGCTTCAACTGCTTGCGAAACAACGAGTTAGCTTTAAATCCATGCGAAACACATGATTTAACTCCAAATCAATGCGAAGTAGAGGGCTTTGCTTCAAATCCATGCGAAACACATGATTTAGCTTCAAATCAATGCGAAGTAGAAGGGTTATCTTCGAATCCATGCGAAACAAATGGTTTAGCTTCAAACACTTGTGATATACAAGATTTAGCTTCAACTGCATGCGAAACAACGAGTTAGCTTTAAATCCATGCGAAACACATGATTTAGCTCCAAATCAAAGCGAAGTAGAAGGCATAGCTACAAATCCATGGGAATCAAATGGTTTAGCTTCAAACACTTGTGTTATACATGATTTAGCTTCAACTGCATGCGAAACAACGAGTTAGCTTTAAATCCATGCGAAACACATGATTTAGCTCCAAATCAATGCGAAGTAGAAGGCATAGCATCAAATCCATGGGAATCAAATGGTTTATCTTCAAATACTTGTGGTATGCATGACTTATCTTCAACTGCATGCGAAACAAACGAGATAGCTTCAAATCCACGCGAAGCAAATGATTTAAATTCAAATCAATGCGATCTTGATGGGTTATCATCAAATCCGTGCCAAACAAATGGTTTTGCTTCAAATACTTGTGATATACTTGATTTAGCTTCAACAGCATGCGAAACAAACGAGTTAGCTTCAAATCCATGCGAAACATATGATTTAACATCAAATCAATGCGAAGCAGAAGGCTGATGTTCGAATCCATGCGAAACAAATGGTTTAGCTTCAAATACTTGTGATATACATGATTTAGCTTCAACTGCATGCGAAACAAACGAGTTAGCTTCAAATCCTTGCGAAACACATGATTATCTTCAAATCAATGCGAAGAAGAGTGGTGATCTTCGAATCCATGCTAATCAAATGGTCCATATTCAAATACTTGTGATATACATGATTTAGCTTCAACAGCATGCGAAACAATCGAGTTAGCTGTAAATCCATGCGAAACACATGATTTAGCTCCAAATCAATGCGAAGTAGAAGGCATAGCTTCAAATCCATGGGAATCAAATGGTTTAGCTTCAAATACTTGTGATATACATGATTTAGTTTCAACAGCATGCGAAACAAACGAGTTAGCTTCAAATCCGTGCGAAACAAATGATTTAGCTTCAAACCAATGCGAAGTAGAAGGGTTATCTTCGAATCCATGGGAAACAAATGGTTTAGCTTCAAACACTTGTGATATACATGATGGAGCTTCAACAGCATGCGAAACAAACGAGTTAGCTTCAAATCCATGCGAAACACATGATTTAGCTTCAAACCAATGCGAAGAAGAAGGATTATCTTCGAATCCATGCGAAACAAATGGTTTAGCTTCAAACACTTGTGATATACAAGATTTAGATTCAACAGCATGCGAAACAAACGAGTTAGCTTCAAAAACCATGCGATACACATGATTTAGCTTCAAATCGATGCGAAGTAGAAGGCTTATCTACGAATCCATGCGAAACAAATGGTTTAGCTGCAAATACTTGTGATATACATGATTCAGCATCAACTGCATGCGAAACAAACGAGTTAGCTTCAAATCCATGCGAAACACATGATTTAGCTTCAAATCAATGCGAAGTGGAAGACTGATCTTTGAATCAATGCGAAACAAATGGTTTAGCTTCAAATACTTGTGATATACATGATTTTGCTTCAACTGCAAGCTGAACATACGAGTTAGCTTCAAATCCATGCGAAACACATGATTTAGCTTCAATTTAATGCGAAGTAGAAGGCTCAGCTTCAAATCCATGCCAATCAAACGGTGTAGCTTCAAATACTTGTGATATACATGGTTCAGCTTCAAGTGCATGCGAAATAAACGAGTTAGCTTCAAATCCATGCGAAACACATGATTTAGGTCCAAATCAATGCGAAGCAGAAGGTTGATGTTCGAATCCATGCAAAACAAATGGTTTAGCTTCAAACACTTGTGATATACATGATTTAGCTTCAGCTGCATGCGAAACAAACGAGTTAGCTTCAAATCCATGCGAAACACATGATTTATCTTCAAATCAATGCGAGGTAGAAGGCTTAGCTTCAAATCCATGCGAATCAAACGATTTAGCTTCAAATACTTGTGATATACTTGATTTATATTCAAGTGCATGCGAAACAAACGAGATAGCTTCAGATCCATGCGAAACATATGATTTAACATCAAATCAATGCGAAGTAGAAGCCATACCTTCAGATCCATGGGAATTAAATGGTTTAGCTTCAAATACTTGTGATATACATGATTTAGCTTCAAAAGTATGCGAAACAAACGAGTTAGCTTCAAATCCATGCGCAACACATGATTTAGCTTCAAATCAATGCGAAGTAGAAGGGTTATCTTTGAATCCATGCGAAACAAATGGTTTAGCTTCAAACACTTGTGATATACATGATTTAGCTTCAACTGCATGCGAAACAAACGAGTTAGCTTCAAATCCTTGCGAAACACATGATTATCTTCAAATCAATGCGAAGAAGAGTGGTGATCTTCGAATCCATGCTAATCAAATGGTCCATATTCAAATACTTGTGATATACATGATTTAGCTTCAACAGCATGCGAAACAAACGAGTTAGCTGTAAATCCATGCGAAACACATGATTTAGCTCCAAATCAATGCGAAGTAGAAGGCATAGCTACAAATCCATGGGAATCAAATGGTTTAGCTTCAAATACTTGTGATATACATGATTTAGTTTCAACAGCATGCGAAACAAACGAGTTAGCTTCAAATCCATGCGAAACAAATGATTTAGCTTCAAACCAATGCGAAGAAGAAGGATTATCTTCGAATCCATGCGAAACAAATGGTTTAGCTTCAAACACTTGTGATATACATGATTTAGCTTCAGCTGCATGCGAAACAAACGAGTTAGCTTCAAATCCATGCGAAACACATGATTTATCTTCAAATCAATGCGAGGTAGAAGGCTTAGCTTCAAATCCATGCGAATCGAACGATTTAGCTTCAAATACTTGTGATATACTTGATTTATATTCAAGTGCATGCGAAACAAACGAGATAGCTTCAGATCCATGCGAAACATATGATTTAACATCAAATCAATGCGAAGTAGAAGTCATACCTTCAGATCCATGGGAATTAAATGGTTTAGCTTCAAATACTTGTGATATACATGATTTACCTTCAACTGTATGCGAAACAAACGATTTAGCTTCAAATCCATGCGCAACACATGATTTAGCTTCAAATCAATGCGAAGTAGAAGGGTTATCTTTGAATCCATGCGAAACAAATGGTTTAGCTTCAAACACTTGTGATATACATGATTTTGCTTCAACTGCATGCTGAACAAACGAGTTAGCTTCAAATCCATGCGAAACACATGATTTAGCTTCAAATCAATGCGAAGAAGAGGGGTGATCTTCGAATCCATGCTAATCAAATGGTACATATTCAAATACTTGTGATATACATGATTTAGCTTCAACAGCATGCGAAACAAACGAGTTAGCTTCAAATCCATGCGCAACACATGATTTAGCTTCAAATCAATGCGAAGTAGAAGGGTTATCTTTGAATCCATGCGAAACAAATGGTTTAGCTTCAAACACTTGTGATATACATGATTTAGCTTCAACTGCATGCGAAACAAACGAGTTAGCTTCAAATCCATGCGAAACACATGATTTAGCTTCAAATCAATGCGAAGTAGAAGGGTTATCTTTGAATCCATGCGAAACAAATGGTTTAGCTTCAAACACTTGTGATATACATGATGGAGCTTCAACAGCATGCGAAACAAACGAGTTAGCTTCAAAAACCATGCGATACACATGATTTAGCTTCAAATCGATGCGAAGTAGAAGGCTTATCTACGAATCCATGCGAAACAAATGGTTTAGCTGCAAATACTTGTGATATACATGATTCAGCATCAACTGCATGCGAAACAAACGAGTTAGCTTCAAATCCATGCGAAACACATGATTTAGCTTCAAATCAATGCGAAGTGGAAGACTGATCTTTGAATCAATGCGAAACAAATGGTTTAGCTTCAAATACTTGTGATATACATGATTTTGCTTCAACTGCAAGCTGAACATACGAGTTAGCTTCAAATCCATGCGAAACACATGATTTAGCTTCAATTTAATGCGAAGTAGAAGGCTCAGCTTCAAATCCATGCCAATCAAACGGTGTAGCTTCAAATACTTGTGATATACATGGTTCAGCTTCAAGTGCATGCGAAATAAACGAGTTAGCTTCAAATCCATGCGAAACACATGATTTAGGTCCAAATCAATGCGAAGCAGAAGGTTGATGTTCGAATCCATGCAAAACAAATGGTTTAGCTTCAAACACTTGTGATATACATGATTTAGCTTCAGCTGCATGCGAAACAAACGAGTTAGCTTCAAATCCATGCGAAACACATGATTTAGCTTCAAATCAATGCGAAGAAGAGGGGTGATCTTCGAATCCATGCTAATCAAATGGTACATATTCAAATACTTGTGATATACATGATTTAGCTTCAACAGCATGCGAAACAAACGAGTTAGCTTCAAATCCATGCGCAACACATGATTTAGCTTCAAATCAATGCGAAGTAGAAGGGTTATCTTTGAATCCATGCGAAACAAATGGTTTAGCTTCAAACACTTGTGATATACATGATTTAGCTTCAACTGCATGCGAAACAAACGAGTTAGCTTCAAATCCATGCGAAACACATGATTTAGCTTCAAATCAATGCGAAGTAGAAGGGTTATCTTTGAATCCATGCGAAACAAATGGTTTAGCTTCAAACACTTGTGATATACATGATTTAGCTTCAACAGCATGCGAAACAAACGTGTTAGCTTCAAATCCGTGCGAAACACATGATTTAGCTTCAATTTAATGCGAAGTAGAAGGCTTAGCTTCAAATCCATGCCAATCAAACGGTTTAGCTTCAAATACTTGTCATATACATGGTTCAGCTTCAAGTGCATGCGAAATAAACGAGTTAGCTTCAAATCCATGCGAAACACATGATTTAGGTCCAAATCAATGCGAAGCAGAAGGCTGATTTTCGAATTCATGCGAAACAAAGGTTTTGCTTCAAATACTTGTGATATACATGATTTAGCTTCAACTGCATGCGAAACAAACGAGTTAGCTTCAAATCCATGCGAAACACATGATTTAGCTTCAAATCAATGCGAAGTAGAACGATTATCTTCGAATCCATGCAAAACAAATGGTTTAGCTTCAAACACTTGTGATATACATTATTTAGCTTCAGCTGCATGCGAAACAAACTAGTTAGCTTTAAACCCATGCGAAACACATGATTTAACTCCAAATCTATGCGAAGTAGAAGGCTTAGCTTCAAATCCATGCGAAAAACATGATTTAGCTTCAAATCAATGCGAAGTAGAAGGGTTATCTTTGAATCCATGCGGAACAAATGGTTTAGCTTCAAACACTTGTGTTATACATGATTTAGCTTCAACTCCATGCGAAACAACGAGTTAGCTTCAAATCCATGCAAAAAACATGATTTAGCTTCAAATCAATGCGAAGAAGAAGGCATAGCTTCAAATCCATGGGAATCAAATGGTTTATCTTCAAATATTTGTGATATGCATTACTTTTCTTCAACTGCATGCGAAACAAACGAGTTAGCTTCAAATCCATGCGAAACACATGATTATCTTCAAACCAATGCGAAGAAGAAGGATTATCTTCGAATCCATGCGAAACAAATGGTTTAGCTTCAAACACTTGTGATATACAAGATTTAGCTTCAACTGCTTGCGAAACAACGAGTTAGCTTTAAATCCATGCGAAACACATGATTTAGCTTCAAATCGATGCGAAGTAGAAGGCTTATCTACGAATCCATGCGAAACAAATGGTTTAGCTGCAAATACTTGTGATATACATGATTCAGCATCAACTGCATGCGAAACAAACGAGTTAGCTTCAAATCCATGCGAAACACATGATTTAGCTTCAAATCAATGCGAAGTGGAAGACTGATCTTTGAATCAATGCGAAACAAATGGTTTAGCTTCAAATACTTGTGATATACATGATTTTGCTTCAACTGCAAGCTGAACATACGAGTTAGCTTCAAATCCATGCGAAACACATGATTTAGCTTCAATTTAATGCGAAGTAGAAGGCTCAGCTTCAAATCCATGCCAATCAAACGGTGTAGCTTCAAATACTTGTGATATACATGGTTCAGCTTCAAGTGCATGCGAAATAAACGAGTTAGCTTCAAATCCATGCGAAACACATGATTTAGGTCCAAATCAATGCGAAGCAGAAGGTTGATGTTCGAATCCATGCAAAACAAATGGTTTAGCTTCAAACACTTGTGATATACATGATTTAGCTTCAGCTGCATGCGAAACAAACGAGTTAGCTTCAAATCCATGCGAAACACATGATTTATCTTCAAATCAATGCGAGGTAGAAGGCTTAGCTTCAAATCCATGCGAATCAAACGATTTAGCTTCAAATACTTGTGATATACTTGATTTATATTCAAGTGCATGCGAAACAAACGAGATAGCTTCAGATCCATGCGAAACATATGATTTAACATCAAATCAATGCGAAGTAGAAGCCATACCTTCAGATCCATGGGAATTAAATGGTTTAGCTTCAAATACTTGTGATATACATGATTTAGCTTCAAAAGTATGCGAAACAAACGAGTTAGCTTCAAATCCATGCGCAACACATGATTTAGCTTCAAATCAATGCGAAGTAGAAGGGTTATCTTTGAATCCATGCGAAACAAATGGTTTAGCTTCAAACACTTGTGATATACATGATTTAGCTTCAACTGCATGCGAAACAAACGAGTTAGCTTCAAATCCTTGCGAAACACATGATTATCTTCAAATCAATGCGAAGAAGAGTGGTGATCTTCGAATCCATGCTAATCAAATGGTCCATATTCAAATACTTGTGATATACATGATTTAGCTTCAACAGCATGCGAAACAAACGAGTTAGCTGTAAATCCATGCGAAACACATGATTTAGCTCCAAATCAATGCGAAGTAGAAGGCATAGCTACAAATCCATGGGAATCAAATGGTTTAGCTTCAAATACTTGTGATATACATGATTTAGTTTCAACAGCATGCGAAACAAACGAGTTAGCTTCAAATCCATGCGAAACAAATGATTTAGCTTCAAACCAATGCGAAGAAGAAGGATTATCTTCGAATCCATGCGAAACAAATGGTTTAGCTTCAAACACTTGTGATATACATGATTTAGCTTCAGCTGCATGCGAAACAAACGAGTTAGCTTCAAATCCATGCGAAACACATGATTTATCTTCAAATCAATGCGAGGTAGAAGGCTTAGCTTCAAATCCATGCGAATCGAACGATTTAGCTTCAAATACTTGTGATATACTTGATTTATATTCAAGTGCATGCGAAACAAACGAGATAGCTTCAGATCCATGCGAAACATATGATTTAACATCAAATCAATGCGAAGTAGAAGTCATACCTTCAGATCCATGGGAATTAAATGGTTTAGCTTCAAATACTTGTGATATACATGATTTACCTTCAACTGTATGCGAAACAAACGATTTAGCTTCAAATCCATGCGCAACACATGATTTAGCTTCAAATCAATGCGAAGTAGAAGGGTTATCTTTGAATCCATGCGAAACAAATGGTTTAGCTTCAAACACTTGTGATATACATGATTTTGCTTCAACTGCATGCTGAACAAACGAGTTAGCTTCAAATCCATGCGAAACACATGATTTAGCTTCAAATCAATGCGAAGAAGAGGGGTGATCTTCGAATCCATGCTAATCAAATGGTACATATTCAAATACTTGTGATATACATGATTTAGCTTCAACAGCATGCGAAACAAACGAGTTAGCTTCAAATCCATGCGCAACACATGATTTAGCTTCAAATCAATGCGAAGTAGAAGGGTTATCTTTGAATCCATGCGAAACAAATGGTTTAGCTTCAAACACTTGTGATATACATGATTTAGCTTCAACTGCATGCGAAACAAACGAGTTAGCTTCAAATCCATGCGAAACACATGATTTAGCTTCAAATCAATGCGAAGTAGAAGGGTTATCTTTGAATCCATGCGAAACAAATGGTTTAGCTTCAAACACTTGTGATATACATGATGGAGCTTCAACAGCATGCGAAACAAACGAGTTAGCTTCAAAAACCATGCGATACACATGATTTAGCTTCAAATCGATGCGAAGTAGAAGGCTTATCTACGAATCCATGCGAAACAAATGGTTTAGCTGCAAATACTTGTGATATACATGATTCAGCATCAACTGCATGCGAAACAAACGAGTTAGCTTCAAATCCATGCGAAACACATGATTTAGCTTCAAATCAATGCGAAGTGGAAGACTGATCTTTGAATCAATGCGAAACAAATGGTTTAGCTTCAAATACTTGTGATATACATGATTTTGCTTCAACTGCAAGCTGAACATACGAGTTAGCTTCAAATCCATGCGAAACACATGATTTAGCTTCAATTTAATGCGAAGTAGAAGGCTCAGCTTCAAATCCATGCCAATCAAACGGTGTAGCTTCAAATACTTGTGATATACATGGTTCAGCTTCAAGTGCATGCGAAATAAACGAGTTAGCTTCAAATCCATGCGAAACACATGATTTAGGTCCAAATCAATGCGAAGCAGAAGGTTGATGTTCGAATCCATGCAAAACAAATGGTTTAGCTTCAAACACTTGTGATATACATGATTTAGCTTCAGCTGCATGCGAAACAAACGAGTTAGCTTCAAATCCATGCGAAACACATGATTTAGCTTCAAATCAATGCGAAGAAGAGGGGTGATCTTCGAATCCATGCTAATCAAATGGTACATATTCAAATACTTGTGATATACATGATTTAGCTTCAACAGCATGCGAAACAAACGAGTTAGCTTCAAATCCATGCGCAACACATGATTTAGCTTCAAATCAATGCGAAGTAGAAGGGTTATCTTTGAATCCATGCGAAACAAATGGTTTAGCTTCAAACACTTGTGATATACATGATTTAGCTTCAACTGCATGCGAAACAAACGAGTTAGCTTCAAATCCATGCGAAACACATGATTTAGCTTCAAATCAATGCGAAGTAGAAGGGTTATCTTTGAATCCATGCGAAACAAATGGTTTAGCTTCAAACACTTGTGATATACATGATTTAGCTTCAACAGCATGCGAAACAAACGTGTTAGCTTCAAATCCGTGCGAAACACATGATTTAGCTTCAATTTAATGCGAAGTAGAAGGCTTAGCTTCAAATCCATGCCAATCAAACGGTTTAGCTTCAAATACTTGTCATATACATGGTTCAGCTTCAAGTGCATGCGAAATAAACGAGTTAGCTTCAAATCCATGCGAAACACATGATTTAGGTCCAAATCAATGCGAAGCAGAAGGCTGATTTTCGAATTCATGCGAAACAAAGGTTTTGCTTCAAATACTTGTGATATACATGATTTAGCTTCAACTGCATGCGAAACAAACGAGTTAGCTTCAAATCCATGCGAAACACATGATTTAGCTTCAAATCAATGCGAAGTAGAACGATTATCTTCGAATCCATGCAAAACAAATGGTTTAGCTTCAAACACTTGTGATATACATTATTTAGCTTCAGCTGCATGCGAAACAAACTAGTTAGCTTTAAACCCATGCGAAACACATGATTTAACTCCAAATCTATGCGAAGTAGAAGGCTTAGCTTCAAATCCATGCGAAAAACATGATTTAGCTTCAAATCAATGCGAAGTAGAAGGGTTATCTTTGAATCCATGCGGAACAAATGGTTTAGCTTCAAACACTTGTGTTATACATGATTTAGCTTCAACTCCATGCGAAACAACGAGTTAGCTTCAAATCCATGCAAAAAACATGATTTAGCTTCAAATCAATGCGAAGAAGAAGGCATAGCTTCAAATCCGTGGGAATCAAATGGTTTATCTTCAAATATTTGTGATATGCATTACTTTTCTTCAACTGCATGCGAAACAAACGAGTTAGCTTCAAATCCATGCGATACACATGATTATCTTCAAATCAATGCGATGAAGAGGGGTGATCTTCGAATCCATGCTAATCAAATGGTTCAGCTTCAAACACTTGTGATATACATGATTTAGCTTCAACTGCTTGCGAAACAACGAGTTAGCTTTAAATCCATGCGAAACACATGATTTAACTCCAAATCAATGCGAAGTAGAAGGCTTTGCTTCAAATCCATGCGAAACACATGATTTAGCTTCAAATCAATGCGAAGTAGAAGGGTTATCTTCGAATTCATGCGAAACAAATGGTTTAGCTTCAAACACTTGTGATATACATGATTTAGCTTCAACTGCATGCGAAACAACGTGTTAGCTTCAAATCCGTGCGAAACACATGATTTAGCTTCAATTTAATGCGAAGTAGAAGGCTTAGCTTCAAATCCATGCCAATCAAACGGTTTAGCTTCAAATACTTGTGATATACATGGTTCACCTTCAAGTGCATGCGAAATAAACGAGTTAGCTTCAAATCCATGCGAAACACATGATTTAGGTCCTAATCAATGCGAAGCAGAAGGCTGATTTTCGAATTCATGCGAAACAAAGGTTTTGCTTCAAATACTTGTGATATACATGATTTAGCTTCAACTGCATGCGAAACAAACGAGTTAGCTTCAAATCCATGCGAAACACATGATTTAGCTTCAAATCAATGCGAAGTAGAACGATTATCTTCGAATCCATGCAAAACAAATGGTTTAGCTTCAAACACTTGTGATATACATTATTTAGCTTCAGCTGCATGCGAAACAAACTAGTTAGCTTTAAACCCATGCGAAACACATGATTTAACTCCAAATCTATGCGAAGTACAAGGCTTTGCTTCAAATCCATGCGAAAAACATGATTAAGCTTCAAATCAATGCCAAGTAGAAGGGTTATCTTTGAATCCATGCGAAACAAATGGTTTAGCTTCAAACACTTGTGTTATACATGATTTAGCTTCAACTGCATGCGAAACAACGAGTTAGCTTCAAATCCATGCGAAAAACATGATTTAGCTTCAAATCAATGCGAAGAAGAAGGCATAGCTTCAAATCCATGGGAATCAAATGGTTTATCTTCACATACTTGTGATATGCATTACTTTTCTTCAACTGCATGCGAAACAAACGAGTTAGCTTCAAATCCATGCGAAACACATGATTTAGCTTCAAATCAATGCGAAGTAGAAGGGTTATCTTCAAATCCATGCGAAACAAATGGTTTAGCTTCAAACACTTGTGATATACATGATTTAGCTTCAACTGCATGCGAAACAACGAGTTAGCTTTAAATCCATGCGAAACACATGATTTAGCTCCTAATCAATGCGAAGTAGAAGGCATAGATACAAATCCATGGGAATCAAATGGTTTAGCTTCAAGTACTTGTGATATACATGATTTAGTTTCAACAGCATGCGAAACAAACGAGTTAGCTTCAAATCCATGCGAAACAAATGATTTAGCTTCAAACCAATGCGAAGTAGAAGGGTTATCTTCGAATCCATGGGAAACAAATGGTTTAGCTTCAAACACTTGTGATATACATGATTTAGCTTCAACAGCATGCGAAACAAACGAGTTAGCTTCAAATCCATGCGAAACACATGATTTAGCTTCAATTTAATGCGAAGTAGAAGGCTTAGCTTCAAATCCATGCCAATCAAACGGTGTAGCTTCAAATACTTGTGATATACATGGTTCAGCTTCAAGTGCATGCGAAATAAACGAGTTAGCTTCAAATCCATGCGAAACACATGATTTAGGTCCAAATCAATGCGAAGCAGAAGGATGATGTTCGAATCCATGCAAAACAAATGGTTTAGCTTCAAACACTTGTGATATACATGATTAAGCTTCAGCTGCATGCGAAACAAACGAGTTAGCTTCAAATCCATGCGAAACACATGATTTATCTTCAAATCAATGCGAGGTAGAAGGCTTAGCTTCAAATCCATGCGAATCGAACGATTTAGCTTCAAATACTTGTGATATACTTGATTTATATTCAAGTGCATGCGAAACAAACGAGATAGCTTCAGATCCATGCGAAACATATGATTTAACATCAAATCAATGCGAAGTAGAAGTCATACCTTCAGATCCATGGGAATTAAATGGTTTAGCTTCAAATACTTGTGATATACATGATTTAGCTTAAACTGTATGCGAAACAAACGATTTAGCTTCAAATCCATGCGCAACACATGATTTAGCTTCAGATCAATGCGAAGTAGAAGGATTATCTTTGAATCCATGCGAAACAAATGGTTTAGCTTCAAACACTTGTGATATACATGATTTTGCTTCAACTGCATGCTGAACAAACGAGTTAGCTTCAAATCCATGCGAAACACATGATTTAGCTTCAAATCAATGCGAAGGAGAGGGGTGATCTTCGAATCCATGCTAATCAAATGGTTCAGCTTCAAACACTTGTGATATACATGATTTAGCTTCAACTGCTTGCGAAACAACGAGTTAGCTTTAAATCCATGCGAAACACATGATTTAACTCCAAATCAATGCGAAGTAGAAGGCTTTGCTTCAAATCCATGCGAAACACATGATTTAGCTTCAAATCAATGCGAAGTAGAAGGGTTATCTTCGAATCCATGCGAAACAAATGGTTTAGCTTCAAACACTTGTGATATACATGATTTAGCTTCAACTGCATGCGAAACAACGAGTTAGCTTTAAATCCATGCGAAACACATGATTTAGCTCCAAATCAATGCGAAGTAGAAGGCATAGCTACAAATCCATGGGAATCAAATGGTTTAGCTTCAAGTACTTGTGATATACATGATTTAGTTTCAACAGCATGCGAAACAAACGAGTTAGCTTCAAATCCATGCGAAACAAATGATTTAGCTTCAAACCAATGCGAAGTAGAAGGCTTAGCTTCAAATCCATGCCAATCAAACGGTTTAGCTTCAAATACTTGTGATATACATGGTTCAGCTTCAAGTGCATGCGAAATAAACGAGTTAGCTTCAAATCCATGCGAAACACATGATTTAGGTCCAAATCAATGCGAAGCAGAAGGCTGATTTTCGAATTCATGCGAAACAAAGGTTTTGCTTCAAAAACTTGTGATATACATGATTTAGCTTCAACTGCATGCGAAACAAACGAGTTAGCTTCAAATCCATGCGAAACACATGATTTAGCTTCAAATCAATGCGAAGTAGAACGATTATCTTCGAATCCATGCAAAACAAATGGTTTAGCTTCAAACACTTGTGATATACATTATTTAGCTTCAGCTGCATGCGAAACAAACTAGTTAGCTTTAAACCCATGCGAAATACATGATTTAACTCCAAATCTATGCAAGTAGAAGGCTTTGCTTCAAATCCATGCGAAATACATGATTTAGCTTCAAATCAATGCGAAGAAGAATGCATAGCTTCAAATCCATGGGAATCAAATGGTTTATCTTCAAATACTTGTGATATGCATTACTTATCTTCAACTGCATGCGAAACAACGAGTTAGCTTCAAATCCATGCGAAAAACATGATTTAGCTTCAAATCAATGCGAAGAAGAAGGCATAGCTTCAAATCCATGGGAATCAAATGGTTTATCTTCAAATACTTGTGATATGCATTACATTTCTTCAACTGCATGCGAAACAAACGAGTTAGCTTCAAATCCATGCGAAACACATGATTATCTTCAAATCAATGCGAAGAAGAGGGGTGATCTTCGAATCCATGCTAATCAAATGGTTCAGCTTCAAACACTTGTGATATACATGATTTAGCTTCAACTGCTTGCGAAACAACGAGTTAGCTTTAAATCCATGCGAAACACATGATTTAACTCCAAATCAATGCGAAGTAGAAGGCTTTGCTTCAAATCCATGCGAAACACATGATTTAGCTTCAAATGAATGCGAAGTAGAAGGGTTATCTTCGAATCCATGCGAAACAAATGGTTTAGCTTCAAACACTAGTGATATACATGATTTAGCTTCAACTGCATGCGAAACAACTAGTTAGCTTTAAATCCATGCGAAACACATGATTTAGCACCAAATCAATGCGAAGTAGAAGGCATAGCTACAAATCCATGGGAATCAAATGGTTTAGCTTCAAGTACTTGTGATATACATGATTTAGTTTCAACAGAATGCGAAACAAACGAGTTAGCTTCAAATCCATGCGAAACAAATGATTTAGCTTCAAACCAATGCGAAGTAGAAGGGTTATCTTCGAATCCATGGGAAACAAATGGTTTAGCTTCAAACACTTGTGATATACATGATTTAGCTTCAACAGCATGCGAAACAAACGAGTTAGCTTCAAATCCATGCGAAACACATGATTTAGCTTCAAACCAATGCGAAGAAGAAGGATTATCTTCGAATCCATGCGAAACAAGTGGTTTAGCTTCAAACACTTGTGATATACAAGATTTAGCTTCAACAGCATGCGAAACAAACGAGTTAGCTTCAAAAACCGTGCGATACACATGATTTAGCTTCAAATCGATGCGAAGTAGAAGGCTTATCTACGAATCCATGCGAAACAAATGGTTTAGCTGCAAATACTTGTGATATACATGATTCAGCATCAACTGCATGCGAAACAAACGAGTTAGCTTCAAATCCATGCGAAACACATGATTTAGCTTCAAATCAATGCGAAGTGGAAGACTGATCTTTGAATCAATGCGAAACAAATGGTTTAGCTTCAAATACTTGTGATATACATGATTTTGCTTCAACTGCATGCTGAACAAACGAATTAGCTTCAAATCCATGCGAAACACATGATTTAGCTTCAATTTAATGCGAAGTAGAAGGCTTAGCTTCAAATCCATGCCAATCAAACGGTGTAGCTTCAAATACTTGTGATATACATGGTTCAGCTTCAAGTGCATGCGAAATAAACGAGTTAGCTTCAAATCCATACGAAACACATGATTTAGGTCCAAATCAATGCGAAGCAGAAGGTTGATGTTCGAATCCATGCAAAACAAATGGTTTAGCTTCAAACACTTGTGATATACATGATTTAGCTTCAGCTGCATGCGAAACAAACGAGTTAGCTTCAAATCCATGCGAAACACATGATTTATCTTCAAATCAATGCGAGGTAGAAGGCTTAGCTTCAAATCCATGCGAATCGAACGATTTAGCTTCAAATACTTGTGATATACTTGATTTATATTCAAGTGCATGCGAAACAAACGAGATAGCTTCAGATCCATGCGAAACATATGATTTAACATCAAATCAATGCGAAGTAGAAGTCATACCTTCGGATTCATGGGAATTAAATGGTTTAGCTTCAAATACTTGTGATATACATGATTTAGCTTCAACTGTATGCGAAACAAACGATTTAGCTTCAAATCCATGCGCAACACATGATTTAGCTTCAAATCAATGCGAAGTAGAAGGATTATCTTTGAATCCATGCGAAACAAATGGTTTAGCTTCAAACACTTGTGATATACATGATTTTGCTTCAACTGCATGCTGAACAAACGAGTTAGCTTCAAATCCATGCGAAACACACGATTTAGCTTCAAATCAATGCGAAGAAGAGGGGTGATCTTCGAATCCATGCTAATCAAATGGTACATATTCAAATACTTGTGATATACATGATTTAGCTTCAACAGCATGCGAAACAAACGAGTTAGCTTCAAATCCATGCGAAACACATGATTTAGCTCCAAATCAAGCGAAGTAGAAGGCATAGCTTCAAATCCATGGGAATCAAATGCTTTAGCTTCAAATACTTGTGATATACATGATTTAGCTTCAACAGCATGCCAAACAAACGAGTTAGCTTCAAATCCAAGCTAAGCATATGATTTCGTTTCAAATCAATGCGAAGTAGAAGGCTGATCTCCGAATCCACACGAAACAGATTGTTTAGATTCAAATACTTGTGATATACATGATTTAGCTTCAACAGCATGCGAAACAAACGTGTTAGCATCAAATCCGTGCGAAACACATGATTTAGCTTCAATTTAATGCGAAGTAGAAGGCTTAGCTTCAAATCCATGCCAATCAAACCGTTTAGCTTCAAATACTTGTGATATACATGGTTCAGCTTCAAGTGCATGCGAAATAAACGAGATAGCTTCAAATCCATGCGAAACACATGATTTAGGTCCAAATCAATGCGACGCAGAAGGCTGATTTTCGAATTCATGCGAAACAAAGGTTTTGCTTCAAATACTTGTGATATACATGATTTAGCTTCAACTGCATGCGAAACAAACGAGTTAGCTTCAAATCCATGCGAAACACATGATTTAGCTTCAAATCAATGCGAAGTAGAACGATTATCTTCGAATCCATGCAAAACAAATGGTTTAGCTTCAAACATTTGTGATATACATTATTTAGCTTCAGCTGCATGCGAAACAAACTAGTTAGCTTTAAACCCATGCGAAACACATGATTTAACTCCAAATCTATGCGAAGTAGAAGGCTTTGCTTCAAATCCATGCGAAAAACATGATTTAGCTTCAAATCAATGCGAAGTAGAAGGGTTATCTTCGAATTCATGCGAAACAAATGATTTAGCTTCAAACGCTTGTGATATACATGATTTAGCTTCAACAGCATGCGAAACAAACGAGTTAGCTTCAAATCCATGCGAAATACATGATTTAGCTTCAAATCAATGCGAAGAAGAATGCATAGCTTCAAATCCATGGGAATCAAATGGTTTATCTTCAAATACTTGTGATATGCATTACTTATCTTCAACTGCATGCGAAACAAACGAGTTAGCTTTAAATCCATGCGAAACACATGATTTAGCTCCAAATCAATGCGAAGTAGAAGGCATAGCTTCAAATCCATGGGAATCAAATGGTTTATCTTCAAATACTTGTGGTATGCATGACTTATATTCAACTGCATGCGAAACAACGAGTTAGCTTCAAATCCACGCGAAGCACATGATTTAAATTCAAATCAATGCGAACTTGATGGGTTATCATCAAATCCGTGCCAAACAAATGGTTTTGCTTCAAATACTTGTGATATACTTGATTTAGCTTCAACAGCATGCGAAACAAACGAGTTAGCTTCAAATCCATACGAAACATATGATTTAACATCAAATCAATGCGAAGCAGAAGGCCGATGTTCGAATCCATGCGAAACAAATGGTTTAGCTTCAAATACTTGTGATATACATGATTTAGCTTCAACTGCATGCGAAACAAACGTGTTAGCTTCAAATCCGTGCGAAACACATGATTTAGCTTCAATTTAATGCGAAGTAGAAGGCTTAGCTTCAAATCCATGCCAATCAAACGGTTTAGCTTCAAATACTTGTGATATACATGGTTCAGCTTCAAGTGCATGCGAAATAAACGAGTTAGCTTCAAATCCATGCGAAACACATGATTTAGGTCCAAATCAATGCGAAGCAGAAGGCTGATTTTCGAATTCATGCGAAACAAAGGTTTTGCTTCAAAAACTTGTGATATACATGATTTAGCTTCAACTGCATGCGAAACAAACGAGTTAGCTTCAAATCCATGCGAAACACATGATTTAGCTTCAAATCAATGCGAAGTAGAACGATTATCTTCGAATCCATGCAAAACAAATGGTTTAGCTTCAAACACTTGTGATATACATTATTTAGCTTCAGCTGCATGCGAAACAAACTAGTTAGCTTTAAACCCATGCGAAATACATGATTTAACTCCAAATCTATGCAAGTAGAAGGCTTTGCTTCAAATCCATGCGAAAAACATGATTTAGCTTCAAATCAATGCGAAGTAGAAGGGTTATCTTTGAATCCATGCGAAACAAATGGTTTAGCTTCAAACACTTGTGTTATACATGATTTAGCTTCAACTGCATGCGAAACAACGAGTTAGCTTCAAATCCATGCGAAAAACATGATTTAGCTTCAAATCAATGCGAAGAAGAAGGCATAGCTTCAAATCCATGGGAATCAAATGGTTTATCTTCAAATACTTGTGATATGCATTACATTTCTTCAACTGCATGCGAAACAAACGAGTTAGCTTCAAATCCATGCGAAACACATGATTATCTTCAAATCAATGCGAAGAAGAGGGGTGATCTTCGAATCCATGCTAATCAAATGGTTCAGCTTCAAACACTTGTGATATACATGATTTAGCTTCAACTGCTTGCGAAACAACGAGTTAGCTTTAAATCCATGCGAAACACATGATTTAACTCCAAATCAATGCGAAGTAGAAGGCTTTGCTTCAAATCCATGCGAAACACATGATTTAGCTTCAAATGAATGCGAAGTAGAAGGGTTATCTTCGAATCCATGGGAAACAAATGGTTTGGCTTCAAACACTTGTGATATACATGATTTAGCTTCAACAGCATGCGAAACAAACGAGTTAGCTTCAAATCCATGCGAAACACATGATTTAGCTTCAAACCAATGCGAAGAAGAAGGATTATCTTCGAATCCATGCGAAACAAGTGGTTTAGCTTCAAACACTTGTGATATACAAGATTTAGCTTCAACAGCATGCGAAACAAACGAGTTAGCTTCAAAAACCGTGCGATACACATGATTTAGCTTCAAATCGATGCGAAGTAGAAGGCTTATCTACGAATCCATGCGAAACAAATGGTTTAGCTGCAAATACTTGTGATATACATGATTCAGCATCAACTGCATGCGAAACAAACGAGTTAGCTTCAAATCCATGCGAAACACATGATTTAGCTTCAAATCAATGCGAAGTGGAAGACTGATCTTTGAATCAATGCGAAACAAATGGTTTAGCTTCAAATACTTGTGATATACATGATTTAGCTTCAGCTGCATGCGAAACAAACGAGTTAGCTTCAAATCCATGCGAAACACATGATTTATCTTCAAATCAATGCGAGGTAGAAGGCTTAGCTTCAAATCCATGCGAATCGAACGATTTAGCTTCAAATACTTGTGATATACTTGATTTATATTCAAGTGCATGCGAAACAAACGAGATAGCTTCAGATCCATGCGAAACATATGATTTAACATCAAATCAATGCGAAGTAGAAGTCATACCTTCGGATCCATGGGAATTAAATGGTTTAGCTTCAAATACTTGTGATATACATGATTTAGCTTCAACTGTATGCGAAACAAACGATTTAGCTTCAAATCCATGCGCAACACATGATTTAGCTTCAAATCAATGCGAAGTAGAAGGATTATCTTTGAATCCATGCGAAACAAATGGTTTAGCTTCAAACACTTGTGATATACATGATTTTGCTTCAACTGCATGCTGAACAAACGAGTTAGCTTCAAATCCATGCGAAACACATGATTTAGCTTCAAATCAATGCGAAGAAGAGGGGTGATCTTCGAATCCATGCTAATCAAATGGTACATATTCAAATACTTGTGATATACATGATTTAGCTTCAACAGCATGCGAAACAAACGAGTTAGCTTCAAATCCATGCGAAACACATGATTTAGCTCCAAATCAAGCGAAGTAGAAGGCATAGCTTCAAATCCATGGGAATCAAATGCTTTAGCTTCAAATACTTGTGATATACATGATTTAGCTTCAACAGCATGCCAAACAAACGAGTTAGCTTCAAATCCAAGCTAAGCATATGATTTCGTTTCAAATCAATGCGAAGTAGAAGGCTGATCTCCGAATCCACACGAAACAGATTGTTTAGATTCAAATACTTGTGATATACATGATTTAGCTTCAACAGCATGCGAAACAAACGTGTTAGCATCAAATCCGTGCGAAACACATGATTTAGCTTCAATTTAATGCGAAGTAGAAGGCTTAGCTTCAAATCCATGCCAATCAAACCGTTTAGCTTCAAATACTTGTGATATACATGGTTCAGCTTCAAGTGCATGCGAAATAAACGAGATAGCTTCAAATCCATGCGAAACACATGATTTAGGTCCAAATCAATGCGACGCAGAAGGCTGATTTTCGAATTCATGCGAAACAAAGGTTTTGCTTCAAATACTTGTGATATACATGATTTAGCTTCAACTGCATGCGAAACAAACGAGTTAGCTTCAAATCCATGCGAAACACATGATTTAGCTTCAAATCAATGCGAAGTAGAACGATTATCTTCGAATCCATGCAAAACAAATGGTTTAGCTTCAAACACTTGTGATATACATTATTTAGCTTCAGCTGCATGCGAAACAAACTAGTTAGCTTTAAACCCATGCGAAACACATGATTTAACTCCAAATCTATGCGAAGTAGAAGGCTTTGCTTCAAATCCATGCGAAAAACATGATTTAGCTTCAAATCAATGCGAAGTAGAAGGGTTATCTTCGAATTCATGCGAAACAAATGATTTAGCTTCAAACACTTGTGATATACATGATTTAGCTTCAACAGCATGCGAAACAAACGAGTTAGCTTCAAATCCATGCGAAATACATGATTTAGCTTCAAATCAATGCGAAGAAGAATGCATAGCTTCAAATCCATGGGAATCAAATGGTTTATCTTCAAATACTTGTGATATGCATTACTTATCTTCAACTGCATGCGAAACAAACGAGTTAGCTTTAAATCCATGCGAAACACATGATTTAGCTCCAAATCAATGCGAAGTAGAAGGCATAGCTTCAAATCCATGGGAATCAAATGGTTTATCTTCAAATACTTGTGGTATGCATGACTTATATTCAACTGCATGCGAAACAACGAGTTTGCTTCAAATCCACGCGAAGCACATGATTTAAATTCAAATCAATGCGAACTTGATGGGTTATCATCAAATCCGTGCCAAACAAATGGTTTTGCTTCAAATACTTGTGATATACTTGATTTAGCTTCAACAGCATGCGAAACAAACGAGTTAGCTTCAAATCCATACGAAACATATGATTTAACATCAAATCAATGCGAAGCAGAAGGCCGATGTTCGAATCCATGCGAAACAAATGGTTTAGCTTCAAATACTTGTGATATACATGATTTAGCTTCAACTGCATGCGAAACAAACGTGTTAGCTTCAAATCCGTGCGAAACACATGATTTAGCTTCAATTTCATGCGAAGTAGAAGGCTTAGCTTCAAATCCATGCCAATCAAACGGTTTAGCTTCAAATACTTGTGATATACATGGTTCAGCTTCAAGTGCATGCGAAATAAACGAGTTAGCTTCAAATCCATGCGAAACACATGATTTAGGTCCAAATCAATGCGAAGCAGAAGGCTGATTTTCGAATTCATGCGAAACAAAGGTTTTGCTTCAAAAACTTGTGATATACATGATTTAGCTTCAACTGCATGCGAAACAAATGAGTTAGCTTCAAATCCATGCGAAACACATGATTTAGCTTCAAATCAATGCGAAGTAGAACGATTATCTTCGAATCCATGCAAAACAAATGGTTTAGCTTCAAACACTTGTGATATACATTATTTAGCTTCAGCTGCATGCGAAACAAACTAGTTAGCTTTAAACCCATGCGAAATACATGATTTAACTCCAAATCTATGCAAGTAGAAGGCTTTGCTTCAAATCCATGCGAAAAACGTGATTTAGCTTCAAATCAATGCGAAGTAGAAGGGTTATCTTTGAATCCATGCGAAACAAATGGTTTAGCTTCAAACACTTGTGTTATACATGATTTAGCTTCAACTGCATGCGAAACAACGAGTTAGCTTCAAATCCATGCGAAAAACATGATTTAGCTTCAAATCAATGCGAAGAAGAAGGCATAGCTTCAAATCCATGGGAATCAAATGGTTTATCTTCAAATACTTGTGATATGCATTACTTTTCTTCAACTGCATGCGAAACAAACGAGTTAGCTTCAAATCCATGCGAAACACATGATTATCTTCAAATCAATGCGAAGAAGAGGGGTGATCTTCGAATCCATGCTAATCTAATGGTTCAGCTTCAAACACTTGTGATATACATGATTTAGCTTCAACTGCATGCGAAACAACTAGTTAGCTTTAAATCCATGCGAAACACATGATTTAGCACCAAATCAATGCGAAGTAGAAGGCATAGCTACAAATCCATGGGAATCAAATGGTTTAGCTTCAAGTACTTGTGATATACATGATTTAGTTTCAACAGCATGCGAAACAAACGAGTTAGCTTCAAATTCATGCGAAACAAATGATTTAGCTTCAAACCAATGCGAAGTAGAAGGGTTATCTTCGAATCCATGGGAAACAAATGGTTTAGCTTCAAACACTTGTGATATACATGATTTAGCTTCAACAGCATGCGAAACAAACGAGTTAGCTTCAAATCCATGCGATACACATGATTTAGCTTCAAACCAATGCGAAGAAGAAGGATTATCTTCGAATCCATGCGAAACAAATGGTTTAGCTTCAAACACTTGTGATATACAAGATTTAGCTTCAACAGCATGCGAAACAAACGAGTTAGCTTCAAAAACCATGCGATACACATGATTTAGCTTCAAGTCGATGCGAAGTAGAAGGCTTATCTACGAATCCATGCGAAACAAATGGTTTAGCTGCAAATACTTGTGATATACATGATTCAGCATCAACTGCATGCGAAACAAACGAGTTAGCTTCAAATCCATGCGAAACACATGATTTAGCTTCAAATCAATGCGAAGTGGAAGACTGATCTTTGAATCAATGCGAAACAAATGGTTTAGCTTCAAATACTTGTGATATACATGATTTTGCTTCAACTGCATGCTGAACAAACGAGTTAGCTTCAAATCCATGCGAAACACATGATTTAGCTTCAAATCAATGCGAAGTAGAACGATTATCTTCGAATCCATGCAAAACAAATGGTTTAGCTTCAAACACTTGTGATATACATTATTTAGCTTCAGCTGCATGCGAAACAAACTAGTTAGCTTTAAACCCATGCGAAACACATGATTTAACTCCAAATCTATGCGAAGTAGAAGGCTTTGCTTCAAATCCATGCGAAAAACATGATTTAGCTTCAAATCAATGCGAAGTAGAAGGGTTATCTTCGAATTCATGCGAAACAAATGATTTAGCTTCAAACACTTGTGATATACATGATTTAGCTTCAACAGCATGCGAAACAAACGAGTTAGCTTCAAATCCATGCGAAATACATGATTTAGCTTCAAATCAATGCGAAGAAGAATGCATAGCTTCAAATCCATGGGAATCAAATGGTTTATCTTCAAATACTTGTGATATGCATTACTTATCTTCAACTGCATGCGAAACAAACGAGTTAGCTTTAAATCCATGCGAAACACATGATTTAGCTCCAAATCAATGCGAAGTAGAAGGCATAGCTTCAAATCCATGGGAATCAAATGGTTTATCTTCAAATACTTGTGGTATGCATGACTTATATTCAACTGCATGCGAAACAACGAGTTTGCTTCAAATCCACGCGAAGCACATGATTTAAATTCAAATCAATGCGAACTTGATGGGTTATCATCAAATCCGTGCCAAACAAATGGTTTTGCTTCAAATACTTGTGATATACTTGATTTAGCTTCAACAGCATGCGAAACAAACGAGTTAGCTTCAAATCCATACGAAACATATGATTTAACATCAAATCAATGCGAAGCAGAAGGCCGATGTTCGAATCCATGCGAAACAAATGGTTTAGCTTCAAATACTTGTGATATACATGATTTAGCTTCAACTGCATGCGAAACAAACGTGTTAGCTTCAAATCCGTGCGAAACACATGATTTAGCTTCAATTTCATGCGAAGTAGAAGGCTTAGCTTCAAATCCATGCCAATCAAACGGTTTAGCTTCAAATACTTGTGATATACATGGTTCAGCTTCAAGTGCATGCGAAATAAACGAGTTAGCTTCAAATCCATGCGAAACACATGATTTAGGTCCAAATCAATGCGAAGCAGAAGGCTGATTTTCGAATTCATGCGAAACAAAGGTTTTGCTTCAAAAACTTGTGATATACATGATTTAGCTTCAACTGCATGCGAAACAAACGAGTTAGCTTCAAATCCATGCGAAACACATGATTTAGCTTCAAATCAATGCGAAGTAGAACGATTATCTTCGAATCCATGCAAAACAAATGGTTTAGCTTCAAACACTTGTGATATACATTATTTAGCTTCAGCTGCATGCGAAACAAACTAGTTAGCTTTAAACCCATGCGAAATACATGATTTAACTCCAAATCTATGCAAGTAGAAGGCTTTGCTTCAAATCCATGCGAAAAACATGATTTAGCTTCAAATCAATGCGAAGTAGAAGGGTTATCTTTGAATCCATGCGAAACAAATGGTTTAGCTTCAAACACTTGTGTTATACATGATTTAGCTTCAACTGCATGCGAAACAACGAGTTAGCTTCAAATCCATGCGAAAAACATGATTTAGCTTCAAATCAATGCGAAGAAGAAGGCATAGCTTCAAATCCATGGGAATCAAATGGTTTATCTTCAAATACTTGTGATATGCATTACTTTTCTTCAACTGCATGCGAAACAAACGAGTTAGCTTCAAATCCATGCGAAACACATGATTATCTTCAAATCAATGCGAAGAAGAGGGGTGATCTTCGAATCCATGCTAATCTAATGGTTCAGCTTCAAACACTTGTGATATACATGATTTAGCTTCAACTGCTTGCGAAACAACGAGTTAGCTTTAAATCCATGGGAAACACATGATTTAACTCCAAAACAATGCGAAGTAGAAGGCTTTGCTTCAAATCCATGCGAAACACATGATTTAGCTTCAAATCAATGCGAAGTAGAAGGGTTATCTTCGAATCCATGCGAAACAAATGGTTTAGCTTCAAACACTTGTGATATACATGATTTAGCTTCAACTGCATGCGAAACAACTAGTTAGCTTTAAATCCATGCGAAACACATGATTTAGCACCAAATCAATGCGAAGTAGAAGGCATAGCTACAAATCCATGGGAATCAAATGGTTTAGCTTCAAGTACTTGTGATATACATGATTTAGTTTCAACAGCATGCGAAACAAACGAGTTAGCTTCAAATTCATGCGAAACAAATGATTTAGCTTCAAACCAATGCGAAGTAGAAGGGTTATCTTCGAATCCATGGGAAACAAATGGTTTAGCTTCAAACACTTGTGATATACATGATTTAGCTTCAACAGCATACGAAACAAACGAGTTAGCTTCAAATCCATGCGATACACATGATTTAGCTTCAAACCAATGCGAAGAAGAAGGATTATCTTCGAATCCATGCGAAACAAATGGTTTAGCTTCAAACACTTGTGATATACAAGATTTAGCTTCAACAGCATGCGAAACAAACGAGTTAGCTTCAAAAACCATGCGATACACATGATTTAGCTTCAAGTCGATGCGAAGTAGAAGGCTTATCTACGAATCCATGCGAAACAAATGGTTTAGCTGCAAATACTTGTGATATACATGATTCAGCATCAACTGCATGCGAAACAAACGAGTTAGCTTCAAATCCATGCGAAACACATGATTTAGCTTCAAATCAATGCGAAGTGGAAGACTGATCTTTGAATCAATGCGAAACAAATGGTTTAGCTTCAAATACTTGTGATATACATGATTTTGCTTCAACTGCATGCTGAACAAACGAGTTAGCTTCAAATCCATGCGAAACACATGATTTAGCTTCAATTTAATGCGAAGTAGAAGGCTTAGCTTCAAATCCATGCCAATCAAACGGTGTAGCTTCAAATACTTGTGATATACATGGTTCAGCTTCAAGTGCATGCGAAATAAACGAGTTAGCTTCAAATCCATGCGAAACACATGATTTAGGTCCAAATCAATGCGAAGCAGAAGGTTGATGTTCGAATCCATGCAAAACAAATGGTTTAGCTTCAAACACTTGTGATATACATGATTTAGCTTCAGCTGCATGCGAAACAAACGAGTTAGCTTCAAATCCATGCGAAACACATGATTTATCTTCAAATCAATGCGAGGTAGAAGGCTTAGCTTCAAATCCATGCGAATCGAACGATTTAGCTTCAAATACTTGTGATATACTTGATTTATATTCAAGTGCATGCGAAACAAACGAGATAGCTTCAGATCCATGCGAAACATATGATTTAACATCAAATCAATGCGAAGTAGAAGTCATACCTTCAGATCCATGGGAATTAAATGGTTTAGCTTCAAATACTTGTGATATACATGATTTAGCTTCAACTGTATGCGAAACAAACGATTTAGCTTCAAATCCATGCGCAACACATGATTTAGCTTCAAATCAATGCGAAGTAGAAGGATTATCTTTGAATCCATACGAAACAAATGGTTTAGCTTCAAACACTTGTGATATACATGATTTTGCTACAACTGCATGCTGAACAAACGAGTTAGCTTCAAATCCATGCGAAACACATGATTTAGCTTCAAATCAATGCGAAGAAGAGGGGTGATCTTCGAATCCATGCTAATCAAATGGTACATATTCAAATACTTGTGATATACATGATTTAGCTTCAACAGCATGCCAAACAAACGAGTTAGCTTCAAATCCAAGCTAAGCATATGATTTCGTTTCATATCAATGCGAAGTAGAAGGCTGATCTCCGAATCCACACGAAACAGATTGTTTAGATTCAAATACTTGTGATATACATGATTTAGCTTCACCAGCATGCGAAACAAACGTGTTAGCATCAAATCCGTGCGAAACACATGATTTAGCTTCAATTTAATGCGAAGTAGAAGGCTTAGCTTCAAATCCATGCCAATCAAACGGTTTAGCTTCAAATACTTGTGATATACATGGTTCAGCTTCAAGTGCATGCGAAATAAACGAGATAGCTTCAAATCCATGCGAAACACATGATTTAGGTCCAAATCAATGCGAAGCAGAAGGCTGATTTTCGAATTCATGCGAAACAAAGGTTTTGCTTCAAATACTTGTGATATACATGATTTAGCTTCAACTGCATGCGAAACAAACGAGTTAGCTTCAAATCCATGCGAAACACATGATTTAGCTTCAAATCAATGCGAAGTAGAACGATTATCTTCGAATCCATGCAAAACAAATGGTTTAGCTTCAAACACTTGTGATATACATTATTTAGCTTCAGCTGCATGCGAAACAAACTAGTTAGCTTTAAACCCATGCGAAACACATGATTTAACTCCAAATCTATGCGAAGTAGAAGGCTTTGCTTCAAATCCATGCGAAAAACATGATTTAGCTTCAAATCAATGCGAAGTAGAAGGGTTATCTTCGAATTCATGCGAAACAAATGATTTAGCTTCAAACACTTGTGATATACATGATTTAGCTCCAACAGCATGCGAAACAAACGAGTTAGCTTCAAATCCATGCGAAATACATGATTTAGCTTCAAATCAATGCGAAGAAGAATGCATAGCTTCAAATCCATGGGAATCAAATGGTTAATATTCAAATACTTGTGGTATGCATGACTTATATTCAACTGCATGCGAAACAACGAGTTAGCTTCAAATCCACGCGAAGCACATGATTTAAATTCAAATCAATGCGAGCTTGATGGGTTATCATCAAATCCGTGCCAAACAAATGGTTTTGCTTCAAATACTTGTGATATACTTGATTTAGCTTCAACAGCATGCGAAACAAACGAGTTAGCTTCAAATCCATACGAAACATATGATTTAACATCAAATCAATGCGAAGCAGAAGGCCGATGTTCGAATCCATGCGAAACAAATGGTTTAGCTTCAAATACTTGTGATATACATGATTTAGCTTCAACTGCATGCGAAACAAACGAGTTAGCTTCAAATCCTTGCGAAACACATGATTATCTTCAAATCAATGCGAAGAAAAGTGGTGATCTTCGAATCCATGCTAATCAAATGGTCCATATTCAAATACTTGCGATATACATGATTTAGCTTCAACAGCATGCGAAACAAACGAGTTAGCTGTAAATCCCTGCGAAACACATGATTTAGCTCCAAATCAATGCGAAGTAGAAGGCATAGATACAAATCCATGGGAATCAAATGGTTTAGCTTCAAATACTTGTGATATACATGATTTAGCTTCAACTGCATGCGAAACAAACGAGTTAGCTTCAAATCCTTGCGAAACACATGATTTAGATCCAGATCAATGCGAAGTAGAAGGCATAGCTTCAAATCTATGGGAATCAAATGGTTTAGCTTCAAATACTTGTGATATACATGATTTAGCTTCAACAGCATGCGAAACAAACGTGTTAGCTTCAAATCCGTGCGAAACACATGATTTAGCTTCAATTTAATGCGAAGTAGAAGGCTTAGCTTCAAATCCATGCCAATCAAACGGTTTAGCTTCAAATACTTGTGATACACATGGTTCAGCTTCAAGTGCATGCGAAATAAACGAGTTAGCTTCAAATCCATGCAAAACACATGATTTAGCTTCAAACCAATGCGAAGAAGAAGGATTATCTTCGAATCCATGCGAAACAAATGGTTTAGCTTCAAACACTTGTGATATACAAGATTTAGCTTCAACAGCATGCGAAACATACGAGTTAGCTTCAAAAACCATGCGAAACACATGATGTAGCTTCAAATCGATGCGAAGTAGAAGGCTTATCTACGAATCCATGCGAAACAAATGGTTTAGCTGCAAATACTTGTGATATACATGATTCAGCATCAGCTGCATGCGAAACAAACGAGTTAGCTTCAAATCCATGCGAAACACATGATTTAGCTTCAAATCAATGCGAAGAAGAGGGGTGATCTCCGAATCCATGATAATCAAATGGTTCATATTCAACTACTTGTGATATACATGATTTAGCTTCAACAGCATGCGAAACAAACGAGTTAGCTTCAAATCATTGCGAAACACATGATTTAGATCCAGATCAATGCGAAGTAGAAGGCATAGCTTCAAATCCATGGGAATCAAATGGTTTAGCTTCAAATACTTGTGATATACATGATTTAGCTTCAACAGCATGCGAAACAAACGAGTTAGCTTCAAATCCAAGCGAAACACATGATTTAGCTCCAAATCAATGCGAAGTAGAAGGCATAGCTTGAAATCCATGGGAATCAAATGGTTTATCTTCAAATACTTGTGATATACATGACTTATCTTCAAATGCATGCGAAACAAACGAGTTAGCTTCAAATCCATGCGAAACACATGATTTAAATTCAAATCAATGCGAACTAGAAGGGTTATCATCAAATCCGTGCGAATCAAATGGTTTTGCTTCAAATACTTGTGATATACATGGTTCAGCTTCAAGTGCATGCGAAACAAATGAGCTAGCTTCAAATCCAACCGAAAATATGATATAGCATCAAGTCAACGCGAAGATGAAGGCTTAGCTTCAAATCCATGCGAAACAAATGGTTTAGCTTCAAATACTTGTGTTATACATGATTTAGCTTCAACAGCATGCGAAACAAACGAGTTAGCTTCAAATCCAAGCGAAGCATATGATTGCGATTCAAATCAATGCGAAGTAGAAGTCTGATCTCCGAATCCACACGAAACAGATTGTTTAGTTTCAAATATTTGTGATATACATGATTTAGCTTCAACTGCATGCGAAACAAACGAGTTAGCTTCTAATCCATGCGCAACACATGATTTAGCTTCAAATCAATGCGAAGTAGAAGGGTTATCATCGAATCCATGCGAAACAAATGGTTTAGCTTCAAACACTTGTGATATACATGATTTAGCTTCAACTGCATGCGAAACATCGAGTTGGCTTTAAATCCATGCGAATACATGATTTAGCTCCAAATCAATGCGAAGTAGGAGGCTTATCTTCAAATCCATGCGAAACAAATCGTTTAGCTTCAAATACTTGTGATATACATGATTCAGCATCAGCTGCATGCGAAACAAACGAGTTAGCTTCAAATCCATGCGAAACACATGATTTAGCTACAAATCAATTCGAAGTAGAATTCATAGCTTCAAATCAATGCGAATCGAATGGTCCAGCTTCAAATACTTGTGATATACATGATTTAGCTTCAACTGCATGCGAAACAAACGAGTTAGCTTCAAATCCAAGCGAAACACATGATTTAGCATCAAATCAATGCGAAGTAGAAGGCATAGCTTGAAATCCATGGGAATCAAATGGTTTATCTTCAAATACTTGTGATATACATGACTTATCTTCAAATGCATGCGAAACAAACGAGTTAGCTTCAAATCCCTGCGAAACACATGATTTAAATTCAAATCAATGCGAACTAGAAGGGTTATCATCAAATCCGTGCGAATCAAATGGTTTTGCTTCAAATACTTGTGATATACTTGATTTAGCTTCAACAGCATGCGAAACAAATGAGTTAGCTTCAAATCCATGCGAAACACATGATTTAGCTTCAATTTAATGCGAAGTAGAAGGCTTAGCTTCAAATCCATGCCAATCAAACGGTTTAGCTTCAAATACTTGTGATATACATGGTTCAGCTTCAAGTGCATGCGAAACAAACGAGCTAGCTTCAAATCCAACCGAAAATATGATATAGCATCAAGTCAACGCGAAGATGAAGGCTTAGCTTCAAATCCATGCGAAACAAATGGTTTAGCTTCAAATACTTGTGTTATACATGATTTAGCTTCAACAGCATGCGAAACAAACGAGTTAGCTTCAAATCCAAGCGAAGCATATGATTGCGTTTCAAATCAATGCGAAGTAGAAGTCCGATCTCCGAATCCACACGAAACAGATTGTTTAGTTTCAAATACTTGTGATATACGTGATTTGGGTTCAACAGCATGCGAAACAAACGTGTTAGCTTCAAATCCATGCGAAACACATGATTTAGCTTCAATTTAATGCGAAGTAGAAAGCTTAGCTTCAAATCCATGCGAATCAAACGGTTTAGCTTCAAATACTTGTGATATACTTGATTTATATTCAAGTGCATGCGAAACAAACGAGTTAGCTTTAAATCCATGCGAAACACATGATTTAGCTTCAAATCAATGCGAAGTAGAAGGGTTATCTTCGAATCCATGCGAAACAAATGATTTAGCTTCAAACACTTGTGATATACATGATTTAGCTTCAACTGCATGCGAAACAAACGAGTTGGCTTAAAATCCATGCGAAACACATGATTTAGCTCCAAATAAATGGGAAGTAGAAGGCATATCTTCAAATCCATGGGAATCAAATGGTTTATCTTCAAATACTTGTGATATGCATGACTTATCTTCAACTGCATGCGAAACAAACGAGTTAGCTTCAAATCCATGCGAAACACATGATTTTGCTTTAAATCAATGCGAAATAGAAGGCTAACCTTCGAATCCACACGAAACAGATGGTTTAGCTTCAAATACTTGTAATATACATGATTTATCTTCAACAGCATGCGAAACAAACGAGTTAGCTTCAAATCCAAGCGAAGCATATGATTTCGTTTCAAATCAATGCGAAGTAGAAGGCTGATCTCCGAATCCACACGAAACAGATTGTTTAGATTCAAATACTTGTGATATACATGATTTAGCTTCAACAGCATGCGAAACAAACGAGTTAGCTTCAAATCCATGCGAAACACATGATTTAAATTCAAATCAATGCGAACTAGAAGGGTTATCATCAAATCCGTGCGAATCAAATGGTTTTGCTTCAAATACTTGTGATATACATGGTTCAGCTTCAAGTGCATGCGAAACAAATGAGCTAGCTTCAAATCCAACCGAAAATATGATATAGCATCAAGTCAACGCGAAGATGAAGGCTTAGCTTCAAATCCATGCGAAACAAATGGTTTAGCTTCAAATACTTGTGTTATACATGATTTAGCTTCAACAGCATGCGAAACAAACGAGTTAGCTTCAAATCCAAGCGAAGCATATGATTGCGATTCAAATCAATGCGAAGTAGAAGTCTGATCTCCGAATCCACACGAAACAGATTGTTTAGTTTCAAATATTTGTGATATACATGATTTAGCTTCAACTGCATGCGAAACAAACGAGTTAGCTTCTAATCCATGCGCAACACATGATTTAGCTTCAAATCAATGCGAAGTAGAAGGGTTATCATCGAATCCATGCGAAACAAATGGTTTAGCTTCAAACACTTGTGATATACATGATTTAGCTTCAACTGCATGCGAAACATCGAGTTGGCTTTAAATCCATGCGAATACATGATTTAGCTCCAAATCAATGCGAAGTAGGAGGCTTATCTTCAAATCCATGCGAAACAAATCGTTTAGCTTCAAATACTTGTGATATACATGATTCAGCATCAGCTGCATGCGAAACAAACGAGTTAGCTTCAAATCCATGCGAAACACATGATTTAGCTACAAATCAATTCGAAGTAGAATTCATAGCTTCAAATCAATGCGAATCGAATGGTCCAGCTTCAAATACTTGTGATATACATGATTTAGCTTCAACTGCATGCGAAACAAACGAGTTAGCTTCAAATCCAAGCGAAACACATGATTTAGCATCAAATCAATGCGAAGTAGAAGGCATAGCTTGAAATCCATGGGAATCAAATGGTTTATCTTCAAATACTTGTGATATACATGACTTATCTTCAAATGCATGCGAAACAAACGAGTTAGCTTCAAATCCCTGCGAAACACATGATTTAAATTCAAATCAATGCGAACTAGAAGGGTTATCATCAAATCCGTGCGAATCAAATGGTTTTGCTTCAAATACTTGTGATATACTTGATTTAGCTTCAACAGCATGCGAAACAAATGAGTTAGCTTCAAATCCATGCGAAACACATGATTTAGCTTCAATTTAATGCGAAGTAGAAGGCTTAGCTTCAAATCCATGCCAATCAAACGGTTTAGCTTCAAATACTTGTGATATACATGGTTCAGCTTCAAGTGCATGCGAAACAAACGAGCTAGCTTCAAATCCAACCGAAAATATGATATAGCATCAAGTCAACGCGAAGATGAAGGCTTAGCTTCAAATCCATGCGAAACAAATGGTTTAGCTTCAAATACTTGTGTTATACATGATTTAGCTTCAACAGCATGCGAAACAAACGAGTTAGCTTCAAATCCAAGCGAAGCATATGATTGCGTTTCAAATCAATGCGAAGTAGAAGTCCGATCTCCGAATCCACACGAAACAGATTGTTTAGTTTCAAATACTTGTGATATACGTGATTTGGGTTCAACAGCATGCGAAACAAACGTGTTAGCTTCAAATCCATGCGAAACACATGATTTAGCTTCAATTTAATGCGAAGTAGAAAGCTTAGCTTCAAATCCATGCGAATCAAACGGTTTAGCTTCAAATACTTGTGATATACTTGATTTATATTCAAGTGCATGCGAAACAAACGAGTTAGCTTTAAATCCATGCGAAACACATGATTTAGCTTCAAATCAATGCGAAGTAGAAGGGTTATCTTCGAATCCATGCGAAACAAATGATTTAGCTTCAAACACTTGTGATATACATGATTTAGCTTCAACTGCATGCGAAACAAACGAGTTGGCTTAAAATCCATGCGAAACACATGATTTAGCTCCAAATAAATGGGAAGTAGAAGGCATATCTTCAAATCCATGGGAATCAAATGGTTTATCTTCAAATACTTGTGATATGCATGACTTATCTTCAACTGCATGCGAAACAAACGAGTTAGCTTCAAATCCATGCGAAACACATGATTTTGCTTTAAATCAATGCGAAATAGAAGGCTAACCTTCGAATCCACACGAAACAGATGGTTTAGCTTCAAATACTTGTAATATACATGATTTATCTTCAACAGCATGCGAAACAAACGAGTTAGCTTCAAATCCAAGCGAAGCATATGATTTCGTTTCAAATCAATGCGAAGTAGAAGGCTGATCTCCGAATCCACACGAAACAGATTGTTTAGATTCAAATACTTGTGATATACATGATTTAGCTTCAACAGCATGCGAAACAAACGTGTTAGCTTCAAATCCATGCGAAACACATGATTTAGCTTCAATTCAATGCGAGGTTGGAGGCTTATCTTCGAATTCATGCGAAACAAATGGTTTAGCTTCAAATACTTGTGATATACATGATTTACATTCAACAGCAAGCGAAACAAACGAGTTAGCCTCAAATTCAAGCGAAACACATGATTTAGCATCAAATCAATGCGAATTAGAAGGCTTATCTTCGAATCCATGCGAAACGTATGATTTAGCTTCACATACTTGTGAATATAAGTGATAATGCTTGAAATGCAGATGAAACAAACGAGTTAGCTTCAAATTCATGCGAAACACATGATTTAGCATCAAATCTATGCGAAGTAGAAGGCTTATCTTCGAATCCATGCGAAACAAGTGGTTTAGTTTCAAATACTTGTGATATACATGATTTAGCTTCAACAGCATGCGAAACAAACGAGTTAGCTTCAAATCCATGCGAAACACATGATTTAGCTTCAAACCAATGCGAAGAAGGAGGATTATCTTCGAATCCATGCGAATCAAATGGTTTAGCTTCAAACACTTGTGATATACATGATTTAGCTTCAACAGCATGCGAAACAAACGAGTTAGCTTCAAATCCATGCGAAACACATGATTTAGCATCAAATCTATGCGAAGTAGAAGGGTTATCATCGAATCCATGCGAAACAAATGGTTTAGCTTCAAACACTTGTGATATACATGATTTAGCTTCAACTGCATGCGAAACATCGAGTTGGCTTTAAATCCATGCGAATACATGATTTAACTCCAAATCAATGCGAAGTAGAAGGGTTATCATCGAATCCATGCGAAACAAATGGTTTAGCTTCAAACACTTGTGATATACATGATTTAGCTTCAACTGCATGCGAAACAACGAGTTAGCTTTAAACCCATGCGAAACACATGATTTAACTCCAAATCAATGCGAAGTAGAAGGCTTTGCTTCACATCCATGCGAAACACATGATTTAGCTTCAATTTAATGCGAAGTAGAAAGCTTAGCTTCAAATCCATGCAAATCAAACGGTTTAGCTTCAAATACTTGTGATATACTTGATTTATATTCAAGTGCATGCGAAACAAACGAGTTAGCTTTAAATCCATGCGAAACACATGATTTAGCTCCAAATCAATGCGAAGTAGGTGGCTTATCTTCAAATCCATGCGAAACAAATCGTTTAGCTTCAAACACTTGTGATATACATGATTTAGCTTCAACTGCATGCGAAACAAACGAGTTAGCTTCTAATCCATGCGCAACACATGATTTAGCTTCAAATCAATGCGAAGTAGAAGGGTTATCATCGAATCCATGCGAAACAAATGGTTTAGCTTCAAACACTTGTGATATACATGATTTAGCTTCAACTGCATGCGAAACAACGAGTTAGCTTTAAACCCATGCGAAACACATGATTTAACTCCAAATCAATGCGAAGTAGAAGGCTTTGCTTCACATCCATGCGAAACACATGATTTAGATTCAAATTCATTCGAAACACATGGTTTAGCTTAATATTCATTCGAAACAAATGGTGCAGCTTCAAATAATTTTGACATACATGATTTAGCTTCAAATGCAGGCGAAACAAACAAGTTAGCTTCAAATCCAAGCGAAACACATAACTTATCTTCTAATCAACGCGAAGCAGAAGGCTTATCTTCAAATCCATGCGAAACAAATGGTTTAGCTTCAAATACTGGTGATATACATGATTTAGATTCAACTGCATGCGAAATAAACGAGTTAGCTTCAAATCCATGCGAATCAAATGGTTTAGCTTCAAATTCTTGTGATATACAAGATTTAGATTCAACAGCATGCGAAACAAACGAGTTAGCTTCAAATCCATGCGCAACACATGATTTTGCTTCAAATCGATGCGAAGTAGAAGGCTTATTTTCGAATCTGTGCAAATGAATTGGTTTAGCTTCAAATACCTGTGATATACATGACTTATCATCAACTGCATGCGAAACAAGCGAGTTAGCTTCAAATCCATGCGAAACACATGATTTAAATTCAAATCAGTGCGAACTAGAAGGGTTATCATCAAATCCGTGCGAATCAAATGGTTTTGCTTCAAATACTTGTGATATACATGATTTAGCTTCAACAGCAAGCGAAACAAACGAGTTAGCTTCAAATCCATGCGAAACACATGATTTAGCATCAAATCTATGCGAAGTAGAAGGGTTATCATCGAATCCATGCGAAACAAATGGTTTAGCTTCAAACACTTGTGATATACATGATTTAGCTTCAACTGCATGCGAAACATCGAGTTGGCTTTAAATCCATGCGAATACATGATTTAACTCCAAATCAATGCGAAGTAGAAGGGTTATCATAGAATCCATGCGAAACAAATGGTTTAGCTTCAAACACTTGTGATATACATGATTTAGCTTCAACTGCATGCGAAACAACGAGTTCGCTTTAAACCCATGCGAAACACATGATTTAACTCCAAATCAATGCGAAGTAGAAGGCTTTGCTTCACATCCATGCGAAACACATGATTTAGCTTCAATTTAATGCGAAGTAGAAAGCTTAGCTTCAAATCCATGCGAATCAAACGGTTTAGCTTCAAATACTTGTGATGTACTTGATTTATATTCAAGTGCATGCGAAACAAACGAGTTAGCTTTAAATCCATGCGAAACACATGATTTAGCTCCAAATCAATGCGAAGTAGGTGGCTTATCTTCAAATCCATGCGAAACAAATCGTTTAGCTTCAAATACTGGTGATATACATGATTTAGATTCAACTGCATGCGAAATAAACGAGTTAGCTTCAAATCCATGCGAATCAAATGGTTTAGCTTCAAATTCTTGTGATATACAAGATTTAGATTCAACAGCATGCGAAACAAACGAGTTAGCTTCAAATCCATGCGCAACACATGATTTTGCTTCAAATCAATGCGAAGTAGAAGGCTTATTTTCGAATCCGTGCAAATGAATTGGTTTAGCTTCAAATACCTGTGATATACATGATTTAGTTCTAAATGCAGGCTAAACAAACGAGTTAGATTCAATTCCATGCGAAATACATGATTTAGATTCAAATCAATGCGAGGTAGAAGACTGATCTTTGAATACATGCGAAACAAATGATTTAGCTTCAAATCAATGCGAAGTAGAAGGCTTAGCTTCGAATCCATGCGAAAAAAAAGGTTTAACTTCAAATACTTATGATATACATGATATAGATTCAGCTGCATGCGAAACCAACGAGTTAGCTTCAAATACAAGCGAAACACATGATTCAGCTACAAATCAATTCGAAGTAGAATTCATAGCTTCAAATCAATGCGAATCGAATGGTCCAGCTTCAAATACTTGTGATATACATGATTTAGCTTCAACTGCATGCGAAACAAACGAGTTAGCTTCAAATCCAAGCGAAACACATGATTTAGCATCAAATCAATGCGAAGTAGAAGGCTTAGCTTCAAATCCATGCGAAACGAATTATTTGGCTTCAAATACTTGCGAATATAAGTGATTTAGATTCAACTGCATGCGAAACAAACGTGTTATCTTCAAATCCATGCGTAACACATGATTGAGCCACAAATCAATGCGAAGTAGAAAGGTTAGCTTCAAATCCATACGAAAAGAATGATTTGGCTTCAAATACTTGCGATATAACTCATATAGTTTCAAAAGCAGGAGAAACAAACGAGTGAGCTTCAAATCCATGCAAAACACGTGATTTAGCATCAAATCAATGCGAAGCAGAAGGCTGATCTTCGAATCCATGCGAATCAAATGTTTTAGCTTCAAATACTTGTGATATACATGATTTAGATTCAACAGCAAGCGAAATAAACGAGTTAGCTTCAAATCCATGCGAAACACATGATTTTGCTTTAAATCAATGCGAAATAGAAGGCTAACCTTCGAATCCACACGAAACAGATGGTTTAGCTTCAAATACTTGTAATATACATGATTTATCTTCAACAGCATGCGAAACAAACGTGTTAACTTCAAATCCATACGAAACACATGATTTAGCTTCAATTCAATGCGAGGTTGGAGGCTTATCTTGAAATCCATGCGAAACAAATCGTTTAGCTTCAAATACTTGTGATATACATAATTTAACTTCAACTGCATGTGATACAAACGAGTTAGCTTAAAATCCAAGCGGAACACATGATTTATCTTCAAATCAATGCGAAGTGGAATGCTGAGTTTCAAATCCATGCGAATCAAATGTTTTAGCTTCAAATACTTGTGATATACATGATTTAGCTTCAACTGCATGCGATATAAACGAGTTAGCTTCAAATCCATGCGAAACACATGATTTAGCATCAAATCAATGCGAAGTAGGAGGCTTAACTTCAAATCCATGCGAAACAAATCGTTTAGCTTCAAATACTTGTGATATACTTGATTTATATTCAAGTGCATGCGAGACAAACGAGTTAGCTTTAAATCCATGCGTAACACGTGATTTAGCTCCAAATCAATGCGAAGTAGGAAGCTTATCTTCAAATCCATGCGAATCAAATCGTTTAGCTTCAAATACTTGTGATATACATGATTTAGCTTCAACTGCATGCGAAACAAACGAGTTAGCTTCTAATCCATGCGCAACACATGATTTAGCTTCAAATCAATGCGAAGTAGAAGGGTTATCTTCGAATCCATGCGAAACAAATGGTTTAGCTTCAAACACTTGTGATATACATGATTTAGCTTCAACTGCATGCGAAACAACGAGTTAGCTTTAAATCCATGTTAAACACATGATTTAACTCCAAATCAATGCGAAGTGGAAGACTGATCTTTGAATCAATGCGAAACACATGATTTAGCTTCAAATCAATGCGAAGTAGAAGGGTTATCTTCGAATCCATGCGAAACAAATGATTTAGCTTCAAACACTTGTGATATACATGATTTAGCTTCAACTGAATGCGAAACAAACGAGTTGGCTTAAAATCCATGCGAAACACATGATTTAGCTCCAAATAAATGGGAAGTAGAAGGCATATCTTCAAATCCATGGGAATCAAATGGTTTATCTTCAAATACTTGTGATATGCATGACTTATCTTCAACTGCATGCGAAACAAACGAGTTAGCTTCAAATCCATGCGAAACACATGATTTTGCTTTAAATCAATGCGAAATAGAAGGCTAACCTTCGAATCCACACGAAACAGATGGTTTAGCTTCAAATACTTGTAATATACATGATTTATCTTCAACAGCATGCGAAACAAACGAGTTAGCTTCAAATCCAAGCGAAGCATATGATTTCGTTTCAAATCAATGCGAAGTAGAAGGCTGATCTCCGAATCCACACGAAACAGATTGTTTAGATTCAAATACTTGTGATATACATGATTTAGCTTCAACAGCATGCGAAACAAACGTGTTAGCTTCAAATCCATGCGAAACACATGATTTAGCTTCAATTCAATGCGAGGTTGGAGGCTTATCTTCGAATTCATGCGAAACAAATGGTTTAGCTTCAAATACTTGTGATATACATGATTTACATTCAACAGCAAGCGAAACAAACGAGTTAGCCTCAAATTCAAGCGAAACACATGATTTAGCATCAAATCAATGCGAATTAGAAGGCTTATCTTCGAATCCATGCGAAACGTATGATTTAGCTTCACATACTTGTGAATATAAGTGATAATGCTTGAAATGCAGATGAAACAAACGAGTTAGCTTCAAATTCATGCGAAACACATGATTTAGCATCAAATCTATGCGAAGTAGAAGGCTTATCTTCGAATCCATGCGAAACAAGTGGTTTAGTTTCAAATACTTGTGATATACATGATTTAGCTTCAACAGCATGCGAAACAAACGAGTTAGCTTCAAATCCATGCGAAACACATGATTTAGCTTCAAACCAATGCGAAGAAGGAGGATTTTCTTCGAATCCATGCGAATCAAATGGTTTAGCTTCAAACACTTGTGATATACATGATTTAGCTTCAACAGCATGCGAAACAAACGAGTTAGCTTCAAATCCATGCGAAACACATGATTTAGCATCAAATCTATGCGAAGTAGAAGGGTTATCATCGAATCCATGCGAAACAAATGGTTTAGCTTCAAACACTTGTGATATTCATGATTTAGCTTCAACTGCATGCGAAACATCGAGTTGGCTTTAAATCCATGCGAATACATGATTTAACTCCAAATCAATGCGAAGTAGAAGGGTTATCATCGAATCCATGCGAAACAAATGGTTTAGCTTCAAACACTTGTGATATACATGATTTAGCTTCAACTGCATGCGAAACAACGAGTTAGCTTTAAACCCATGCGAAACACATGATTTAACTCCAAATCAATGCGAAGTAGAAGGCTTTGCTTCACATCCATGCGAAACACATGATTTAGCTTCAATTTAATGCGAAGTAGAAAGCTTAGCTTCAAATCCATGCGAATCAAACGGTTTAGCTTCAAATACTTGTGATATACTTGATTTATATTCAAGTGCATGCGAAACAAACGAGTTAGCTTTAAATCCATGCGAAACACATGATTTAGCTCCAAATCAATGCGAAGTAGGTGGCTTATCTTCAAATCCATGCGAAACAAATCGTTTAGCTTCAAATATTTGTGATATACATGATTTAGCTTCAACTGCATGCGAAACAAACGAGTTAGCTTCTAATCCATGCGCAACACATGATTTAGCTTCAAATCAATGCGAAGTAGAAGGGTTATCATCGAATCCATGCGAAACAAATGGTTTAGCTTCAAACACTTGTGATATACATGATTTAGCTTCAACTGCATGCGAAACATCGAGTTGGCTTTAAATCCATGCGAATACATGATTTAACTCCAAATCAATGCGAAGTAGAAGGGTTATCATCGAATCCATGCGAAACAAATGGTTTAGCTTCAAACACTTGTGATATACATGATTTAGCTTCAACTGCATGCGAAACAACGAGTTAGCTTTAAACCCATGCGAAACACATGATTTAACTCCAAATCAATGCGAAGTAGAAGGCTTTGCTTCACATCCATGCGAAACACATGATTTAGATTCAAATTCATTCGAAACACATGGTTTAGCTTAATATTCATTCGAAACAAATGGTGCAGCTTCAAATAATTTTGACATACATGATTTAGCTTCAAATGCAGGCGAAACAAACAAGTTAGCTTCAAATCCAAGCGAAACACATAACTTATCTTCTAATCAACGCGAAGCAGAAGGCTTATCTTCAAATCCATGCGAAACAAATGGTTTAGCTTCAAATACTGGTGATATACATGATTTAGATTCAACTGCATGCGAAATAAACGAGTTAGCTTCAAATCCATGCGAATCAAATGGTTTAGCTTCAAATTCTTGTGATATACAAGATTTAGATTCAACAGCATGCGAAACAAACGAGTTAGCTTCAAATCCATGCGCAACACATGATTTTGCTTCAAATCGATGCGAAGTAGAAGGCTTATTTTCGAATCCGTGCAAATGAATTGGTTTAGCTTCAAATACCTGTGATATACATGACTTATCATCAACTGCATGCGAAACAAGCGAGTTAGCTTCAAATCCATGCGAAACACATGATTTAAATTCAAATCAGTGCGAACTAGAAGGGTTATCATCAAATCCGTGCGAATCAAATGGTTTTGCTTCAAATACTTGTGATATACATGATTTAGCTTCAACAGCAAGCGAAACAAACGAGTTAGCTTCAAATCCATGCGAAACACATGATTTAGCATCAAATCTATGCGAAGTAGAAGGGTTATCATCGAATCCATGCGAAACAAATGGTTTAGCTTCAAACACTTGTGATATACATGATTTAGCTTCAACTGCATGCGAAACATCGAGTTGGCTTTAAATCCATGCGAATACATGATTTAACTCCAAATCAATGCGAAGTAGAAGGGTTATCATCGAATCCATGCGAAACAAATGGTTTAGCTTCAAACACTTGTGATATACATGATTTAGCTTCAACTGCATGCGAAACAACGAGTTAGCTTTAAACCCATGCGAAACACATGATTTAACTCCAAATCAATGCGAAGTAGAAGGCTTTGCTTCACATCCATGCGAAACACATGATTTAGCTTCAATTTAATGCGAAGTAGAAAGCATAGCTTCAAATCCATGCGAATCAAACGGTTTAGCTTCAAATACTTGTGATGTACTTGATTTATATTCAAGTGCATGCGAAACAAACGAGTTAGCTTTAAATCCATGCGAAACACATGATTTAGCTCCAAATCAATGCGAAGTAGGTGGCTTATCTTCAAATCCATGCGAAACAAATCGTTTAGCTTCAAATACTGGTGATATACATAATTTAGATTCAACTGCATGCGAAATAAACGAGTTAGCTTCAAATCCATGCGAATCAAATGGTTTAGCTTCAAATTCTTGTGATATACAAGATTTAGATTCAACAGCATGCGAAACAAACGAGTTAGCTTCAAATCCATGCGCAACACATGATTTTGCTTCAAATCAATGCGAAGTAGAAGGCTTATTTTCGAATCCGTGCAAATGAATTGGTTTAGCTTCAAATACCTGTGATATACATGATTTAGTTCTAAATGCAGGCTAAACAAACGAGTTAGATTCAATTCCATGCGAAATACATGATTTAGATTCAAATCAATGCGAGGTAGAAGACTGATCTTTGAATACATGCGAAACAAATGATTTAGCTTCAAATCAATGCGAAGTAGAAGGCTTAGCTTCGAATCCATGCGAAAAAAAAGGTTTAACTTCAAATACTTATGATATACATGATATAGATTCAGCTGCATGCGAAACCAACGAGTTAGCTTCAAATACAAGCGAAACACATGATTCAGCTACAAATCAATTCGAAGTAGAATTCATAGCTTCAAATCACTGCGAATCGAATGGTCCAGCTTCAAATACTTGTGATATACATGATTTAGCTTCAACTGCATGCGAAACAAACGAGTTAGCTTCAAATCCAAGCGAAACACATGATTTAGCATCAAATCAATGCGAAGTAGAAAGGTTAGCTTCAAATCCATACGAAAAGAATGATTTGGCTTCAAATACTTGCGATATAACTCATATAGTTTCAAAAGCAGGAGAAACAAACGAGTGAGCTTCAAATCCATGCAAAACACGTGATTTAGCATCAAATCAATGCGAAGCAGAAGGCTGATCTTCGAATCCATGCGAATCAAATGTTTTAGCTTCAAATACTTGTGATATACATGATTTAGATTCAACAGCAAGCGAAATAAACGAGTTAGCTTCAAATCCATGCGAAACACATGATTTTGCTTTAAATCAATGCGAAATAGAAGGCTAACCTTCGAATCCACACGAAACAGATGGTTTAGCTTCAAATACTTGTGATATACATAATTTAACTTCAACTGCATGTGATACAAACGAGTTAGCTTAAAATCCAAGCGGAACACATGATTTATCTTCAAATCAATGCGAAGTGGAATGCTGAGTTTCAAATCCATGCGAATCAAATGTTTTAGCTTCAAATACTTGTGATATACATGATTTAGCTTCAACTGCATGCGATATAAACGAGTTAGCTTCAAATCCATGCGAAACACATGATTTAGCATCAAATCAATGCGAAGTAGGAGGCTTATCTTCAAATCCATGCGAAACAAATCGTTTAGCTTCAAATACTTGTGATATACTTGATTTATATTCAAGTGCATGCGAGACAAACGAGTTAGCTTTAAATCCATGCGTAACACGTGATTTAGCTCCAAATCAATGCGAAGTAGGAAGCTTATCTTCAAATCCATGCGAATCAAATCGTTTAGCTTCAAATACTTGTGATATACATGATTTAGCTTCAACTGCATGCGAAACAAACGAGTTAGCTTCTAATCCATGCGCAACACATGATTTATCTTCAAATCAATGCGAAGTAGAAGGGTTATCTTCGAATCCATGCGAAACAAATGGTTTAGCTTCAAACACTTGTGATATACATGATTTAGCTTCAACTGCATGCGAAACAACGAGTTAGCTTTAAATCCATGTTAAACACATGATTTAACTCCAAATCAATGCGAAGTGGAAGACTGATCTTTGAATCAATGCGAAACACATGATTTAGCTTCAAATCAATGCGAAGTAGAAGGGTTATCTTCGAATCCATGCGAAACAAATGATTTAGCTTCAAACACTTGTGATATACATGATTTAGCTTCAACTGCATGCGAAACAAACGAGTTGGCTTTAAATCCATGCGAAACACATGATTTAGCTCCAAATAAATGGGAAGTAGAAGGCATATCTTCAAATCCATGGGAATCAAATGGTTTATCTTCAAATACTTGTGATATGCATGACTTATCTTCAACTGCATGCGAAACAAACGAGTTAGCTTCAAATCCATGCGAAACACATGATTTTGCTTTAAATCAATGCGAAATAGAAGGCTAACCTTCGAATCCACACGAAACAGATGGTTTAGCTTCAAATACTTGTAATATACATGATTTATTTTCAACAGCATGCGAAACAAACGAGTTAGCTTCAAATCCAAGCGAAGCATATGATTTCGTTTCAAATCAATGCGAAGTAGAAGGCTGATCTCCGAATCCACACGAAACAGATTGTTTAGATTCAAATACTTGTGATATACATGATTTAGCTTCAACAGCATGCGAAACAAACGTGTTAGCTTCAAATCCATGCGAAACACATGATTTAGCTTCAATTCAATGCGAGGTTGGAGGCTTATCTTCGAATTCATGCGAAACAAATGGTTTAGCTTCAAATACTTGTGATATACATGATTTACATTCAACAGCAAGCGAAACAAACGAGTTAGCCTCAAATTCAAGCGAAACACATGATTTAGCATCAAATCAATGCGAATTAGAAGGCTTATCTTCGAATCCATGCGGAACGTATGATTTAGCTTCACATACTTGTGAATATAAGTGATAATGCTTGGAATGCAGATGAAACAAACGAGTTAGCTTCAAATTCATGCGAAACACATGATTTAGCATCAAATCTATGCGAAGTAGAAGGCTTATCTTCGAATCCATGCGAAACAAGTGGTTTAGTTTCAAATACTTGTGATATACATGATTTAGCTTCAACTGCATGCCAAACAAATGAGTTAGCTTTAAATCTAAGCGTAACGCATGATTTAGCTTCAAATCCATCCGAAGTAGAAGGCTTAGCTTCAAATGCATGCGAAAAGAATTATTTATCTTCAAATACTTGCGATATAATTGATTTAGCTTCAAATCCATGCGAAACAAGTGGTCCAGCTTCAAATACTTGTGATATACATGATTTAGCTTCAACAGCATGCGAAACAAACGAGTTAGCTAAAAATCCATGCGAAACACATGATTTAGCTTCAAACCAATGCGAAGAAGGAGGATTATCTTCGAATCCATGCGAAACAAATGGTTTAGCTTCAAACACTTGTGATATACATGATTTAGCTTCAACAGCATGCGAAACAAACGAGTTAGCTTCAAAAACCATGCGAAACACATGATATAGCTTCAAATCGATGCGAAGTAGAAGGCATAGCTTCAAATCCATGGGAATCAAATGGTTTAGCTTCAAATACTTGTGATATACATGACTTATCATCAACTGCATGCGAAACAAGCGAGTTAGCTTCAAATCCATGCGAAACACATGATTTAAATTCAAATCAATGCGAACTAGAAGGGTTATCATCAAATCCGTGCGAATCAAATGGTTTTGCTTCAAATACTTGTGATATACATGATTTAGCTTCAACAGCAAGCGAAACAAACTTCGAATTCATGAGAAACAAATGGTTTAGCTACAAATACTTGTGATATGCATCATTTAGCTTCAACTGCATGCGAAACAAACGAGTTAGCTTCAAATCCATGCCAAACACATGATTTAGCTTCAAACCAATGCGAAGTAGAGGCTTATCTTCGAATCCATGCGAAACAAATGGTTTAGCTTCAAATACCTGTGATATACATAATTTAGCTTCAACTGCATGCGAAACAAACGAGTTAGCTTCAAATCCATGTGAAACACTTGATTTAGGTTCAAATCAAAGCGAAGTAGAAGGGTTATCTACGAATCCATGCGAAACAAATGGTTTAGCTTCAAATACTTGTGATATACATAATTTACATTCAACAGCATGCGAAACAAACGAGTTAGCCTCAAATCCAAACGAAACACATGATTTAGCATCAAATCTATGCGAAGTAGAAGGCTTATCTTCGAATCCATGCGAAACAAGTTGTTTAGTTTCAAATACTTGTGATATACATGATTTAGCTTCAACTGCATGCCAAACAAATGAGTTAGCTTTAAATCTAAGCGTAACGCATGATTTAGCTTCAAATCCATCCGAAGTAGAAGGCTTAGCTTCAAATGCATGCGAAAAGAATTATTTATCTTCAAATACTTGCGATATAATTGATTTAGCTTCAAAACCATGCGAAACAAGTGGTCCAGCTTCAAATACTTGTGATATACATGATTTAGCTTCAACTGCATGCGAAACAAACGAGTTAGCTTCAAATCCAAGCGAAACACATGATTTAGCATCAAATCAATGCGAAGTAGAAGGTTTAGCTTCAAATCCATGCAAAACGAATGATTTAGCTTCAAGTGCTTGCGATATATGTGATATAGCTTCAAATGCAGGCGAAACAAATGAGTTAGCTTCAAATCCATGCGAAACACAAGATTTAGCTTCAAATCAATGCGAAGTAGAAGACTGATCTTTGATTCCATGCGAAACAAGTGGTTTAGCTTCAAATACTTGTGATATACATGATTTAGCTTCAACAGCATGCGAAACAAACGAGTTAGCTTCAAATCCATGCGAAACACATTATTTAGCTTCAAATCAATGGGAAGTAGAAGGGTTATCTTCGAATCCATGCGAAACAAGTGGTTTAGCTTTAAATATTTGTGATATACGTGATTTTGCTTCAAATGCCGGCGAATCAAACGAGTTAGCTTCAAATCGATGCGTAACACATGATTTATCTTCAAATAAATGCGATGTAGATGGTTTAGCTTCAAATCCACGAGAAACGAATGATTTAGCTTCAGATACTTGCGATAGAAGTGATATAGCTTCAAATGCAGGCGAAACGAACAAGTTAGCTTTAAATACATGCGAAACACATGATTTAGCCACAAATCAATGCGAAGTAGAAGGCTTAACTTCAAATTAATGAGAAACTAATGATTTAGCTTCAAATACTTGTGATATACATGATTCAGTTTCAATTGCATGCGAAACAAACGAGTCAGCATCAAATCCATGCGAAACACATTATTTAGCTTCAAATCAATGCGAAGTAGAAGGCTTATCTTCGAATCCATGCGAAACAAGTGGTTTAGCTTTAAATACTTGTGTTATACGTGATTTTGCTTCAAATGCCGGCAAATCAAACGAGTTAGCTTCAAATCGATGCGTAACACATGATTTATCTTCAAATAAATGCGATGTAGATGGTTTAGCTTCAAATCCACGAGAAACGAATGATTTAGCTTCAGATACTTGCGATAGAAGTGATATAGCTTCAAATGCAGGCGAAACGAACAAGTTAGCTTTAAATACATGCGAAACACATGATTTAGCCACAAATCAATGCGAAGTAGAAGGCTTAACTTCAAATTAATGAGAAACTAATGATTTAGCTTCAAATACTTGTGATATACATGATTCAGTTTCAATTGCATGCGAAACAAACGAGTCAGCATCAAATCCATGCGAAACACATTATTTAGCTTCAAATCAATGCGAAGTAGAAGGGTTATCTTCGAATACATGTGAAACAAGTGGTTTAGCTTCAAATACTTGTGATATACATGATTTAGCTTCAACTGCTTGCGAAACCAACGAGTTAGCTTCAAATCCTTGCGAAACACATGATTTAGCTTCCAATCAATGCGAAGTAGAAGACTGATCTTCGAATCCATGCGAAACAAGTGGTTTAGCTTCAAATACTTGTGATATACATGATTTAGCTTCAACAGCATGCGAAACAAACGAGTTAGCTTCAAATCTTTGCGAAGTAGAAGGCTTATCTTCGAATCCATGCGAAACAAATGGTTTAGCTTCAAATACCTGTGATATGCATTATTTTGCTTCAACTGCATGCGAAAACAACGAGTTAGCTTCATATCCATGCGAAAAACATGATTTAGCTTCAAATCAATGCGAAGTAGAAGGCTTAACTTCAAATTAATGAGAAACTAATGATTTAGCTTCAAATACTTGTGATATACATGATTCAGTTTCAATTGCATGCGAAACAAACGAGTCAGCATCAAATCCATGCGAAACACATTATTTAGCTTCAAATCAATGCGAAGTAGAAGGCTTATCTTCGAATCCATGCGAAACAAGTGGTTTAGCTTTAAATACTTGTGTTATACGTGATTTTGCTTCAAATGCCGGTAAATCAAACGAGTTAGCTTCAAATCGATGCGTAACACATGATTTATCTTCAAATAAATGCGATGTAGATGGTTTAGCTTCAAATCCACGAGAAACGAATGATTTAGCTTCAGATACTTGCGATAGAAGTGATATAGCTTCAAATGCAGGCGAAACGAACAAGTTAGCTTTAAATACATGCGATACACATGATTTAGCCACAAATCAATGCGAAGTAGAAGGCTTAACTTCAAATTAATGAGAAACTAATGATTTAGCTTCAAATACTTGTGATATACATGATTCAGTTTCAATTGCATGCGAAACAAACGAGTCAGCATCAAATCCATGCGAAACACATTATTTAGCTTCAAATCAATGCGAAGTAGAAGGGTTATCTTCGAATACATGTGAAACAAGTGGTTTAGCTTCAAATACTTGTGATATACATGATTTAACTTCTACTGCATGCGAAAATAACGAGTTAGCTTCAAATCCTTGCGAAACGCATGATTTAGCTTCCAATCACTGCGAAGTAGAAGACTGATCTTTGAATCCATGCGAAACAAGTGGTTTAGCTTCAAATACTTGTGATATACATGATTTAGCTTCAACTGCTTGCGAAACCAACGAGTTAGCTTCAAATCCTTGCGAAACACATGATTTAGCTTCCAATCAATGCGAAGTAGAAGACTGATCTTCGAATCCATGCGAAACAAGTGGTTTAGCTTCAAATACTTGTGATATACATGATTTAGCTTCAACAGCATGCGAAACAAACGAGTTAGCTTCAAATCTTTGCGAAGTAGAAGGCTTATCTTCGAATCCATGCGAAACAAATGGTTTAGCTTCAAATACCTGTGATATGCATTATTT